>NC_056732.1:1217656586-1217869086 GCF_019279795.1 Protopterus annectens
GTCTTCTGGGACAGGAATCTATCCCTCCAGCATGTCCTGCTTATTGTGGTGACAAGGTTTAGGTCCCTAGAGTGTGTAGCTCAGAGGGATTGGGATTTCTTTAGGTGCAGCATGTCCAACAGCTATGGGTTTGACATGGCTTTATATGTTAGGCAGAGATCACCTCAGAGTAGGTGATATTCTATGGAGTAAAGCTGGAGTTTTTTGAGACGGTCAGTGTAGGGCATCTGTTTGAGGCCAGTAATCCTCTTTGTGAGGTACTTCTGTGGCTTTTCCAGCTGCTGCAGATGTCTTGTGAGGTACATTCCAAAATGGGAGTTGTACTCTATAATGGGTCTAATGAGTGTCAAGTAGAGGGGAACAATGACCTCTTTTTTCCTAGATGAGAACCCTTTTGTGATGAGATATGCCATGTAGAAGAATTTCCTGACTACTGTGGTGATTATCAAAGGAGAGACTACTGTCCACCTGGGTCCCCAGGTCTCTTATCACGCATTCGGCATTAAGTAGACTGCTGCCTATGTGGTTGTTCATGGGTACAGAGCTTTTACCAAAGGGGATGACAATGCACTTTTTGGCATTGAGCTTTAAGCCATGGCTCTGACACCAGGCATCTGTCTCAGTGAGGCCCTTCTTTAGGAAGTCCACATCATTTGGGGACTCAACTGGTTTGCAGTCATCTGCGAACTTTGTTAGCCAAAGGCCTTCTGTGTTAGCCTGTACTTTAGAGAAGTAGATACCAAACAGGAGAGGTCCCAGGACTGAACTCTGTGGTCTTCCACTTGTCACTGCTTTGAAGTCAGATTTGGAGCCTGCATCTTTTAAAGTGTGGGTTTGTCAGTGAGACAATTGGCAACCCATCTTGTGACATAGGGATTTATACCTAGTTTAGTGAGTTTAGCTATAATTCCAGAATGGGGGATGGTGTCAAAAGCCTTGTCGAGGTCAGGATAGATTGTGTGAACCATCTTACCCTCGTTTACAACTTTTGTGACTGCCTCAAAGAAGTCGATCAGGTTCAGGAGGCATGATCTGCCTTTCACAAACCCGAACTGGGTGGGGTCCAGAGTTTGGAGGTTACCGATGTCTTTGTTCATAGGTTCATAGATAAGTACTAAGCTAACTGCCCTTGCGAGCCATTTTAAGCTTAGCCAGTTATCCCTTGTGAGACTCAAACCTTGCACCTTGTGCTTGTAAGACAAGCACCTTAACCATTAGGCCACCCTCCCAACCCATGGATGATATGTTCCATGGCCTTAGAGACCAGGCATGTCAGGCTAATAGGGAGGTAATTCCCAGGATCTGTGGTGGCTCCCCCTTTGTAGAATGGGATAACTGTTGTTGTGCACCATTCAGTAGCCAAAAAGCCTGATGTGAGACTATGATTGAACATGATGCTTAGGTGGGGAGCCAGTTCATTCTGAAGTTCATGTAAAATGCAGCCTGTGATGTTGTCCAGTCCCATGGATGCTGTATTTTTGGCTTTAGAGAGTGCAGCTTTTACCTGCGTAGTTGTGATTACAAGGACTCTGCATTCTTCCTGTATAGATACAGGCCCTTTAGGGGGTGAGAGGGGGTAAAGTTAGCACTGAACCTATCTGCCAGGACGTTGGCAATATCAGTTGGTTCTGTAATTTTCATGCCCATGTGCTGTAACTCAGAGCAGATCTGGGTGTTGCCATTGAGATTCTTGACATAGCTATAGAATGTTTTGTGATTGTCCCTAGAATCAGTGGCAATTTTGCTTTCGTAGCTAGCTTTGGAGGATCTTATAAGGGATTTCAGCTTCTTACTGAGGCTGATCAAGAAACTCCTCCACTCATGGGATTTTACTCTCTTTTGCAACAGTTTCTTCCTTCTGTTGTAGAGTTTGTTTATGGCAGGCGACCACCAGATTGGCTTCCTGTTTTTGGAGGATAGCATATTGGTTCTGTTAGGGATAGCATGATCCATGTACTCGTGCAAGTGCTTATAGAGTGCATCTGTGTAGGATTCAGCAGTCATAACTGTATTGTCCATCTCCATGGATGTCATGAAGTTTGCCACTTCTGTCTTAAGAAGCATGAAGTTGGTTCTGGAGAAATTTTTTACCATGATTTCCTTAATGGGGGTGGGGGAGGGATGTGGATATCAAGGGTGATTATCTTATGGTCAGATCAGACCAGCGAGGAGATGACTTCAGGTGTGGAACACCGGTCACTCATGTTGGTAATGACTAGGTCTAGGATATTGTTGCCCCTGGTGGGGGTGTGGATAAGTTGATCCAGGTCATTGGAATTTAAGAATTCCAGAAAGCGTTGAGCGAAGGAGTTGGTACTTGAGTAGTTTTACAGTTAATGGTGGGGTAGTTGAAATCGCCCATTATTAGGGTGTTTGGTTGAACCCTAATATTTTCCAGTATATCAAGAAAAGAGGAGTGAGAATCCTGGGGCATGGTGGGGGATCTGTAGCAAGCTACAATTTGGATTGCAGTTTTGACCAGAGTTTGCTGCACTTGGATAACCTCAGATGCATTATGCTGAGCAACTAGCCTGGAGGTGTGGATATACTTAATGAATATAGTGTTCCAGTCCAGGTTAGGTGGCCGAAAAGTGTGGTATGAGTTATAGCCTGGTAATGCAGGAGTGCTCTCTGGAGCCTTGAACCAGGTCTAAGTCACTGCACAGATATCGATGCTCTCCATTTTAAGGAGTGCCTCAAGGGAGTGCATTTTGAGATTTAGATTTCTAGCATTGAGTAGCATTACCCCCCAGTTTTTGCTTGCCTGTTCCTGTTACGGTGGTGAATTTGTCATTTGAACCTTGCCTAAAAAAGGCACTGTAGGGGCAGCAAGCAGCTTAGGGCGGCCACAGTGGTGCAGCGGTTAGCATTGCTGCCTCACAGCAAGAGGTTCTCCTGTTCGATTCTCGGGCTGGGGTGCCTTCTGTGTGGAGTCTGCATGTCCTCCCTGTGGTCGTGTGGGTTTCCACTGGGTACTCCGGTTTCCTCCCACATCCCATTGACATGCTGTAGGTGGATTGGACACTCTAAATTGGCCCTAGGCATGAGTGTGTGCATGTGTGTGTCTTCTGTGGAAGGTTGGGCACTGGGCTGGCAACTCGACACTGTAAAACTCCACTGCCAATCATGAGCAGACAGGTGATCCACTGCGGCGACCCCTGACCGGGAAAAGCCAGAAGAAGAAGTGGCAGCAAGTGGCTTAGCAAGTATCCGGAATCCCAGGGGTGACAGGTGCAGGCCATCTCTGGCAAAGCATCGTGGTCTGTCGACCATGTCGTCCCAGGCAAACAGATACTGGATCCCCTTAGAATGACACCAGTAGCTTAGCTAATTGTTGAAGTCAATAATTTTGTCCTGCGGTATCACTCTGTGTGATGGCAGGATGCTACTCAGGGCTAGGGTCATACCTGCCTGGGCTACAAGATCGGAGAGCTCTTCTTTGTCTCTTTTCATGTAGTCCAGGGAGGCACATCTCAGGTCATTCACACCAACATGGACAATGACAGAGTCATATTTGTACTTGTTGTAGAGTGACCTGAGTGCATGGGTTATGTGGCAGATCCTTGCACCTGACAGGCCGCTGACAGTAACCTTCTCCTTGGTTAGCCTGGTGAGTGGGACATCAGTGTGCCTGACTATAGAGTCACCTATGACTAGTGTGTTGGGTACGTTGTTTTGACTTATGGGCTGTGGTTGAGTGGCACACTGAGTCTGTGGGCTATGTGTCATTTGGATTGTGTTGGGAGGTGGAGGCTGCTTGCGTTTCTGTTTGGAAGTCTATGTTGCTTTAGCAGATTATTACTGAGAGCCTCTGTGAATGTTTTTGTGTTTGTATGCATGGATTTTAGTGATGTAGGTTTAATAAGACTATGTGATGAGTGTGGTGTGGTGCAAGTGTTTACCTTCTCCTCCTGACTGTCAAATTCAGTCTTGGCTGGAGAGAGCTTTCCCTCCAGTTTGGCTAGATAAGTGCATCTCTCACAGGTTGTGGTGTTGGGTGGTAGGAGGAGATGGTTGTCAGTGTACATGAGGCAATTGCTACATTGCCCCAAAATGCCCAGATTCATCAGATAGACAGGAGAGAACACTGGGAGCTGACCCTTGGACATGCCTGAATAAAAACTACTTTCCTCTAGACAAGTGAGGAAAGTGTGTATAAGAGCTTTTTTTTTCTAAGCAAGTGAGGAATGTAACTACAAAAACTGTTTTTCCTCTAGGTAAAGAGGAAGGTTGAGTGCTGTAGTAATTTGTAGCTTATTTTGTGCTAACAACAAGTTCCGAACAAGTGCTGAGCACGATTAAGCAAATTCAAGTGCTAAACCTAAGAATCTGTACCTGGAGCTTGTGGTAGATAGGCTACCTAGTGCTTACCACTCCCACTGATAAGCTAGAATGTTTCCTTCCAATGCAGAAAGGCTTGGTGGGCTCAGAAGCTTACAAACAGTCCTGGATACAGCAAATCTGTATCTGAACTAGACTAGTAACAGGAAAGGTGGGAAACAAGTGCAAACTCAGGCTTTTAAACCAGAAAGTTGAAAGAGATGAAAAACTGCCCAAACAGCCAATAAACTACAATTTCTTTGAGAAAGTCACCAAGGCCATGGATGAGGGTAATACCATACTTACTGCCTACCTTGACTTGGTCAAAGCATTTGACACAATTCCCCACTCAGGTATTATAAATAAATGTATAAAAGTGAGCATAAATCCCTGTGTCATCAGATAGATAGCCAACTGGTTCACAGATAGGATACGTGGTTAAACTGGGGAAATCCAGAGCCAACAAGAGGGCAGCTACTAGTGGTGTGCCACAGGGCTCAGTGCTGAGACCACTCCTGTTTGGAATATACTTGTCTGAAGTCAAGGCAAATGTGGAAGGCCTCTGGATGGCAAAGTTTACAGATGGCTACAAGCTGGGGGCAATCACTGAATCTCCCCACTTATGTAGAAATCTTTCAGGAGGGTCTAGATCAGGCAAGTTACTAGTGCCAGAACCATGGGCTAAAGTGAATGCAAAAACATGCATTATCATACCCTTTGGGAAGTCAAATACTTCTGCATATTACAACATCAATAGCACACCACTATGAGTAGACTCAGATGTGAGAGATCTAGGTAAACAGATATATAGCAACCTGTGCATTGGCCACCATGTGTTCACAGTGGTGAGAAAGTCCTTCTATGTGGCACAACTTATATGTAAACGTATGGCATCCAGATTCAAGGAAATTATAGTCCCACTGTACTTAGCCCTCATTAGACCAATAACTGAGTACAATGCACAATTTGAAATGTATTTCACTAGGCACTAACAGCAGCTGGAGTGACCTCAGAGGTTCCTCACAAAGGTAATAGAGGGTGTAAACAACATGTCCTATGCAGATAGAGTAAAGACCCTATCCCTTTATTCTGTCTACTAGTGACTATTAAGTAGTAACCTATGCTTAACCTACAAGGCACTCACAAATCCAGCCCTGATGGATTAGCTACACCTCTGCAAGTCAAACAACACACAGGTTACCAGATCTAGGGCTCTAAACTTAGTCAGTGACTCAAAAAGAAAAAGAAAAAGAAAAAATATGCTGGAGAGACAGTCATATGTCTCACAGATTGCCTGACTTTGGCAAAGGCTTCCTATTCATGTTAAACAGAGCCTTTCCATGGCCCTTTTCAAATGAAGTTTGAATCAATAGATGGGGAATCGCAAATTCACACCTGGAATAGTGCTTATGTCCCTTATGGACAAGGGCAATCTGTAACATACTCAAGGCATGGAGACACACACCCATGCCATTCTCTTGCTCTATAGGGTAAAATCAGGTTCTATTGGCTAGGCTTGTAAGGGCTCTTAAGCCAATGCTGAGATAATAAAAAATTATGCTGTTGAAAAAATAAAATAAACCAACAACTTTACTAAGCTTTACCATAGTGACTGGCCTTCACAAGTAGCAAGTGAATTCAGAATGATCCTCTACTACCCAAACTATATTACTCGGAAAATGAGCATTATGAAATTCATTTAAAGCAGTCGTGTTTTGTAGTATAATATGGTCAGAGCTATCAGCAAATGTGGAAAACCTATAACAATGTAGGAACCATTGCAAAGATGATGGTAAATTTTAACATGGAGGACGACTATATCAAATTATCTCATGTACAGGTGCCAATTTATTTGCTAAACTGCTGATTTTGTAAATACTCATATCAGAAATTACTTGCAAAATGACTGGATGCCATGATGACCAGAAAATACTCAATATGACTGTTTATCATATAGAGGAATAATGACTATCTAATAAAATTAAGTAGTTGTGATGCAAGAAACTACACTTAAAATGTCCAGTAAGGCTCTAAAATATATGATATTGCATGTTATCCATAATGTTATCAGAGTGAATACAGTTGCAGTATATTTTTGATGACTTCAGTTAATTCCTTATATTAGCAAAACTAGTATTAACTGTTGGAAACAAAATTAGACTGTGGCATAAACTGATTTTGAAGAATACTATAAATAAAAAGCATGCAAGCAACTAGATTTAAGATTATTTCTCAAATGCAGCCACATTGTAACATAAAAGCTCCAAAAGTTCAAACTGATGCAACTCACACAGTACAAATGACATTGGCATTTTATTTTATTTTCACTCTATTCATACAGAAAACCTTGAAAAATGGAATCCTAGTAATAGATGCATCCTTTACTCTGATATGGAGCACTTTTATTCAAGTTGCATTGTTTTTATCCCTTTGGATAGAAAGCAGAAAGAACATAATTCACCAGGCTAGAAAATATGTGCAGCAACATCTGTATCTAGCCTTGAGGATACAATCTCTCTTTGTACACACCTTCATACTCATTCAAGAGTGCTCAGAACCAAGCTTTGCTTGTTTCTAGGCATACATCAGATCCCCTTACCATTCATATACTGTTTGCTTTTCAGATCTTTACTTTGAAGTTCTATCTTTTTGTTGTCAGTGGTTCAAACAAACAATGGACAGTCACATCTGAAGATTAAATACTCAAGATTAACATGTTTCACTAACTCAGCCCAAGTTAGGAATTGCTCCTTAAAAGGGAAAGTGCTTTTCTCATTGCTGCAACTGACAGAGCACTTACTTTCCAGAAGCAATTACAGAGAATCTGATGTTAAGATACAAAGGCAGTTTAAGCCTTTACATTTTCTGGCCATGTTTCTTAATGATGTTAAAGTAACCTATGGAATGGAGTTTAGCTCAGCTGATCATAAAAACAGAGAATTGGTGCAGCTTTTTATTAGGCTGTAGTTGCAAAAGACTGTTTTACTAAATGTCTGTATGTATAAGCATTTTCATACTGGCTGACATGAAATCACATAAAAACATAATCACTGCAGATAAGGCACACCTCACTCACTTATTCTATGAATTTTATTCTTTATTTTTCATCTGGTAATCATATTCATCATTCAGTTTGACACTTTCTATGTCACTTTTCAACTTCTTGACATTTGCTGCATGTAGATCCAATAAATTTTGGTTCCTACAGTCTCATTAGGACACACCTCTCAACTATCCAGATTTTTACAGAATGTACAGATTTCGCCTCATATTTTTAGTCTGTTTTTCAAAAAATGTGTGTTTCTTAGCAAATCATTGATGACTGAATCATTGAATAATGACACGCATTTTAGTTTCAGACTTTATATTTTTCAGAAAATGCATTCTAACACAAAACATGCCATTCTATCTATTTTCAAGTTTATAAGAGCAGTATTTAAAATCTGTGCCTATTGATGAGCCTTTGTACCCACCATTGTATTAGGCTTTGACCAGATTTTATTTTGCCCTAAGAGGTTGAGAGCTATGCATTGGGAACATGTTCACATATTCACAGCACAGTGTTTGGAAGGAATGCTTGCTCATAGTGCTAACTGACCTGTCTCCACTATAGCCCATTGCTTCTGCACATGTTCATACTTTCTGAAATCTGAAGAAGCCAAGATGTAAACATTTCTAAGAGGGCATTTGTTTCACATAGACTTCTTATGTGTATAAGTAAAGAAATTCATACAGTCCAATTTCCCCTTTATAGCTTCACATGTTTGAACATAATGGGCCGGATTCACGAAGGCTTGCACGGAGTCTAAGAGTAGAGTAAGACTCCATGCAGCCAACATGTCTGCTGAGCAATCCAGGAACAGCCGGCAGGGGTGTGCAAGAGAGCTCCTAAAACGACTCATACACGGACAGGGTTAGGTTATGCAAATTACCTCATTTGCTGCCGAAAGCTATGCAAATGAGGTAAATTTGCGATCCAGGAAGCCCTAACCTGTCCGAGTAAGAGTAGTGTTATTTGCAGAAATGTACTCCGTTGTCAACTTTGTATGGTTTTGCAAATAGCAAAACGGAGCCGTGACAGCTCCAAATAAAGGATGCATCCAGTTGAGGAAGCATGACAATGGCCAAATATATGGCCATTGGCAATTTTTCCCGTTGCAAAATAAAAAAAAAAATTTTTACCTCGATCTCCGAAGTTTAAGCATAGTGCAGCGCCACGCAAAAGTGTTGCAGTCTAAAAACCATGAAAAAAAATAAAAGCCACAAATAGGGGATTTTATTCAAAATATTCAACTGCCATGCAAGTGAATGGCAGGCTGAAGAAAACATGGCTACTGAGTAGAGGTTGCTAAGGGGGGAAGCTCAGTCTAAGAGATGTAACCAAGCATTAGTAGGCAATCTTATGCAAATGAGGGTAAGGATAGTGAATCCCAATTTTACATGGCATATGAGCAAAGTCTGTGGAGTGTAATGGTAGGATAAGGGGAGTATCAGAGAAAAAGATAGGTGACATCATGAGGGGGGTATGTATGAAAGAATGTAAGCTCATTGGAGCAGAGTGGCATGTGTTTGCTGTCAGTTACTCATTACTGGAAGAGGCGTGTCAACAGGTATCCCAGCTAAAGCCAAGAAATTGAAGGTGTATGCCGTGGATAACACTAAAGTTTCTTGTTGAAGTGTCTGCAATGTGTTTGCGCACTGTTTCGAGCCTGTAAATCTGAGTAAGACTGTGTGCACGTGTGTGCGTCTGTGTGCGTGTGTTTAAGCCAGAGTAAGCATGTGTAAGGTTGTTGAAATCTGTGTAAGTGCGTTTGTGCCTGTGTGCACACGTTCAAGCAGGAGTCAGCAAGTCTTAGGCCATGTAAGCATGTGTGCGCATGTGTGCGCATGTGTGAGCTGGTGTGCGTGTGTTTGTGCTTGTTTGCGCGGCACTGCCCCCTGTGGAAACAGAAAGGGAAAAGGAAGCACAACAAAGAGTAGGAAGTTAACCAAGGAGAACAAGCAGAGCTAGCAGGTGAAAACAATCAGAATCAGGTAATTATACAGGCAGTAGACTAGCCCAGCCCAGCACTTAAAACTCTGCAAACAAGTTTCCACCATGTTTTCCTCAGAGACACTGCAACACTGCAGTAAATTAAGAAAAGTGAAAACTTAAAAAGCTTTACTGAGACAAAGAAATGTTATGGGCTGCCATTGCTGTTATAAGGCGACATATGCAACATGCTGTGGGTGGTGACAATGCAAATGCTGCTGAGCAATCCACAGTGAGGAGATGGAGAAGAGTGTACAGGCCTAGGGTAACCTACCAGGGGCTACATGAGCTGGAGATAGTGGAGCACTATAGAGTGGACAGAGACCTCATGCAGCAAATTGTTGAGCTGTGCAGGCCACGCCGCACACACAGAACCAACAGAGGGGAACCCATTCCAGTAGAAACCAAGGTATGTGTTGGCCTAAGAATACTAGCAACAGGTACCTTCCAGAGGCCAACTGGTGATATGATGGGGATTTCACAGGCATCAGCATCCAGGGTACTGCACCAGTTCCTGAATGCCATGTCAGCACATGTCGGTGATCATGTATATTTCCCCAATTCCTGTGAGGTATTGGCCAGCAATATGCGTCTTTTCCAGCAAATAGCGGAATACCCTGAGGTAGTGGGTGCAATAGACTGCACGCACATACGCATCAAAGCACCAGCTGGTGAGCAGGGTAGGGCCTACTTTAACCACAAGAGCTTCCCCTTCATCAACTGCCAGGTCATGTGTGATGCCCAGGGCATAATACTGAATGTGTGCGCTGGCTGCCCTGGAAGCTACCATGATTCCCATATCTGGCATCTGACACAGCTGTACCAGACATTTGCCAATGGCGACATCCTCATGGTCACCTAGTGGGGGATGCTGGATATGCACTGGAGCCATGGCAGATGGCACCCATCAGAAATGCACACACAAACCTGAACAGGAATGCCATAATGAGGCACACGCACCAACACGAAATGTAATTGAGCATGTATTTGGGCTGCTCAAGTCATGGTTCCTGTGCCTGGATACATCTGGTGGAGCCTTGCAGTACTCACCAACTACATGTACCCAAATTGTCATGGTATGTGCTATGCTACATAATATGATCCTGCAAAAACAGCTGCAGCAGGAGCAGCATAGAGCCGGGCCAAACAACCCCCCACCATTGCCAAGGCCATCACAGGCAGAGCGTGACTCGGAGGAGGAACAACCTGAGCCTGCCCCAGTAGGCAGAAGGAGGCATGCCGAGTATGCTTTGGCCTTGGCAAAGAGGCAACGCATAGCACATACACCGGCTCAGTAGGAACCCTGGAAATGATACCTCTCTCTGACTCGCATATATGGTAAAAGGGATGCCTAACTTGACATTACCTGTTTTCAAACATGTACAGGGAGTGTACTATGTGCATCCGACATAGGCAGCCCTGCAGCACCACCTGAGGCATGATTGCCATGTTTTAAGCAATATAAAGCAGTGCTAAACAGCTTTTACCACTATTTAGTATATGTAAACAAAATTTCACAACCTAACTAGCACAACTTTGGGCAATGTTCAGCAATATTAGGCAACGTTCAGCAATGTTGGTTAACATTGAGCAATGTTGGGCAAGTTTGGTCAAAGTTGGGCATAGTTGAGCAAAAGCAGGTAAACATGCTCATATTTGCTTTACTGGTCCTTAAGCAGTCTGGTCTGCCCAGTATGAAAGTATAAAGCAGTAACAGTCCTCGAAACTAGAATACTGTGCACTATAGTCACAGTACTGAACCACTAAACCATGACAGTATTTCACTGGTCAGCCTGTATGAAGAAATGTTGATAAGTCTATGCAAAGTGTCTCATGGAAACCCTGCAGGCACAGCATAATCCATGTAGAGTTATGACACAAAGGTGAGCCCTGCAGTAAACATACAACTTGATTTTCAACACACATATAGTATAAATGTTAATATTGGGCGTGTTCACACACGCCAACAAATGTTGTGGACTTTAGACAGCAACATACTGAAAGGTCACACTGGGCATGCTCACACACTTAGGCCATGTCTGAGAACAGCAGTGGGCCAGACATATCTGGCAGTTGCATGTGTTAACCCAGGAACCTCTCACTATTCACCAATCCTGCCTTGTGCACACAGTTATATGACAACAGACACATATATAATATATTGGAACCCTGTCATAATCAAATATGTTCTACAGATACTTAGGTTTTTCATAGAAAGTGGAAAAGCAAAGAAGATAAAAAACCTGCAATCAGTATCATCAATAAACAATGTGCACTCCAAACATTATCCAGTCCAGGTTATGGAAAGATTATCTGCGAAGGAGTCCAGACAGAACCATGACATCTCCTTCAGCTATGTCATAAATAGCAATGTACACTCAAATATGTCCCGAGTCAGGGCCAACTGTAAATGACTGACAATGCCAACATCCTGTCAGACAGGCCCATGCATACATACCCACCTCCCACTGACAAAAGGCCAAATCATCATATCAGGAGATATCACATGTAGAATGGGTAAACAGCTCCTTCCAAATCTGAAAACATGTTATCAATTGGATTACATTGTGCCCCTATATGTTTCATAAGTGAACTGCAGAACAAACAGATCCTGCACCTGAACAGTCTGTTGAGCCTCACCTTCTCTATAGGATATGAAACTGTTGAATGGGTTAGAGCAACTTATGGCACACTCCACAAGTGTTGGTGCACAACAGACCATGGGAACTATAGTCTTATAAGCCTATGAAGTCTGATTTGCAAGGCCATGGAGTCCATCATGATTGAAGTCATAAACAGAGCTATTGGAAGCCTACAAATACACAACTCTACCAACTTTGGTTTGGTCATGGGCAGATCATGGTTCCCAAACCTGCTAGACTGTTTGCAAGGCAGCCACCCAGGACATACATCACTGAAATGAGCTACACATGTCTCGCATAGACTTTGAATAGCCCTTTTCCAACATCCCAGACACATGTCGTATCCACAAAATCAACAACCTGTGCATAAATATGTATTGTCATCTGATGGATTGGCAACTGGGCCACAGATAGATCACACAAGGTAAGAATTGTGGAGTCTTGTTCAAGCTGGTAACACCTGCTGTCCCCCATGGCTCAGTCCTGGAATTGCATAAAAAAAGTGCACACACATTACCATGTCTAGTCTGATGATGTCAGCATCCTACAAATATAGCAGGAGAAATGAAAACACCCAGTAAAGCATATAGTGCATCGTGTTAATGCGTATTTCTCTAGTATCATAACATAGTTAGGTAGGGTTTGAATCCTGCAATTGCTGTGTGTGTGTAGGGGGGGGTGTATGCTTGTCTGTGATTTCCTTTGAGAGGAGTGCCCTTTTTGGAGAATAGGAAAACACCTTAAAAGTGGTATATTCCTCTTTGGCAAGGCTGATGATGTCAGCATCCTACAAATATAGCAGTGGAAATACAAGCTCCCAGTAAAGCATATAGCACGTCATGTTAATGCATACTTCCCTAGTATCATAACATAGTTAGGTAAGTGCTTGAATCCTGCAATTGCTGAGTGTGTGTGTGTGTGTGTGTGTGTGTGTGTGTGTGTGTGTGTGTGACACTGTTGGTCAATGTGTTGTGGGTTTTGCTTTTACTACTGTATGACATATCAGTAAAACAACAGTATGTGCATTGCACACTTCAGGTATCTGTATGGCAAATACATATATGTACATGTGACCTCAATTAGTTCATAGGTGTGAAGCCTGCTTTCTACATGAATACATCTGTTACCTTTAACAGATTGTGCTGCTGCTTCTCAGACCTTAGGTCACATATGTATGTTTGTGACAAGGCCAGCCACTGTAATGATCTGTGGCCTAGGTCATCTGTGTCACACACACCCATGACAGATTCTATAGAACAGTGTGAGTGAGGGTTCATGCCTGGGGTATATTTCATTCATGTTCAAACACAACAAAGTCTGTCAATAATGGACATTCATTATAGGTGTACAACAACTTTGTGGATATGCATACAGATCCCTTATTGCTTATGTGATACACCGAGGGACTTCAGAATACCTTTGGAAATGTGAATACCAAAGGACAGATGACATAACACTTGGCTGTATCTACACATCGGTACCCGTTCTACATGTTGGGGGCTACTACCTATGTGGTACAGTCGGGATACTATGTTTAGTAAATGTGGATGACTATGCTATAGTTGGCTTATAGCTTTACAGCATGGGTTGGACAACAGGTATCTGTCTGTATGATACCCTTGTGGAGGATAAGTGTCTCATCCGGAGAATGCATTGTAGGCCACTGTATGCATTTCCAGATGTGGATGAACATATCCCTAGTGTGTTTGCTTGTACCTAAGAGGGCTACATGCCAAACAGGAGTGGTCCCAGGAATGGGTGGTGGTCAATACCACTGGTTACTGGTATAGAATATATAGTACCAGAAGGATCCAAATGCTGCTGAGTTTCCTACATCTGTGTGTCAGTTGTCAAGACATCATCTAATGATTGGTTATAGTTAGGCTGTTGAGGTTGTGTATACTACCAGAATGCAAACCAATGACATATAGTAACAGTATCACCCACAGCATAGTGTCAAACCATGTCATACACACATGTGTACCCAAGTTAAAACATATGTGTAGTAAAATGCATACTGGCCACCAATAGAAACTATGAAGTGTTAACACTGTGTAATACAGGGCATGTCACCCTTCCCATGTGTCCACTATGCATGTACATGCAGACAGTGCACCTCCACCATGTTCACAAATGTACACCTGCAAATCTGTACTGCACACATAACACACATACTGTCCAATCACCAACACATGCTGCCAGAACTACACACATCAGCCAAGTGGCACATGGGAGGACAATACATTTTTGGAAATTAACACTCATGTAAACAATACTACATTGATAATCATAGCTTTAATGCATCATGCCTGCTCAGATATACCTACAAGGATATCATTACACTTTACTGTTGACAACATGCTAACATCGCTACACTGCTATAAAGTCACCCTGTGCATCAGCACCATGTTAGCCTGTCCTTGCATCAATGTTACAGATGACAGGAGGTGGCACAGTTTTGTGTGTTGTTGGTTTGCCAGAGCTCAACATTGACCCATCCAATCGACATGTGTGTGTGTGTGTGTGTGTGTGTGTGTGTGTGTGTGTGTGAGGGACAACAGTACAGCATGGGTCAATGTTGATGTAATGTGTGTGTGTATGTGTTAGCCCTAGGTGTTTGGCTTATGTGTGCGTGTGTGTGTCTGCATGCACACAGTTCCACCATGTGGCTGCCATATACGGAAGGTTGTGGGACAGCCACAGACTGTGCCTGCCAGGCTGTACATATCACTGTCTCTGGCTATGGACACAGTACCTGTGCCTGGCAGGGGTGACACGGACAGTATCAGGTACTAAGCCAGACTGGGTGCTATCATCAGAGGCAGAGGGATGTCAACTGGACTCATGTCCCTGCTGGGACTGGCCAGAGCCATGTGCACATGGTCTTCTATGATGGTCTATTGACAGCCCAGCCCCAACATTGCTGAGGCTGGTACTGCCACTACGGGAGTGGCTGTGACTTGTGTGTTGTCTGCGACGACTGCCAGCCGATGATGTTGCTGGCACACTTCCACATGGACGTCTCAGCCATCCTGCACTGTCCTGGCACATGGACATGACATTGCGGAGGACATCTAATGTCTCCCCCCAATGTCTATCAATGACCTCAGTGTAATTACGGATGGCACCAGCAAGGTCATGGATACTGTCATTGATAGCGGTGTTATGGGCCCTCTGCGCCCTTAGTCCCTGTCTGGTGTACTGTTCCATTCGTGCCTGTGCCTGCATTACAGCCCAGAACACAGCTGAGGTTGTAAGACCTGTGGGGGCACATCTGCCAGGGGCATTACGACCAGCAGTACTCCCATGAGAACCCCTGGACATCTGCCTATGTGGTACCATTCCAGGAATCTGGGTATGGCTGCTGGGAGGGGATGCATGTGCCATAGATACCACACTATCCTGGTAAATGCCTACTGTATGCTGTCCCTCAGCTAAGGCCATTGGTGATGAGGGATGTATTGGCAGTATGAATGTGCGCATAGATGGGGTGCAAAGCTGTGTACTGTCGATTGGCAGCCCAACGACAGACCCTGTCAAACTTGCCTGTGCCACAACACATGTATCATCATTTACACTATTTGTGGCAGTGACTTCAGTTTCCCTGCTGCACTCAACCAGCACAACCTCAGCACCTGTGAGAGGAAGACAGGAAACACACTTTACAATCTGTACATGATGTTAGCCCACATGCACACATGAACACATGCACACATGCAGACATGCACACATGCACACATGAACATGTGAACACGTGAACACACGCACACATTCACACATGCACACATGAACACATGAACACATGCACACATGAACACAAATACACTACTCACTTCAGTAGACACATACACACACACACACACACACACACACACACACACACACACACACACACACACACACACACACACACACACACACACACACACACACACACACACACACCAACAGCAATCCAGAACATACTCATTAGTGGTTGATGGTGGAGTACAGTATCACAAGCCAAAGAGTCCTATCACACGTGTCAGCATGCCGGATGTGTGTTGATCAACAGCATGCAGTGCGAGTGTAGAAAGTCCTTGTTAATAACAGTATACATGTCTTTGATGCATGTGTGTTGTTCAATGATTGCCCTCACCCTGGAACATAATGTGTACATGGATACAACATTGCTGTGCAAGTATTAAATGCTTTTCAATGTCCTGTGCACCATCATTCACAGGTATACATACCATGGCTGGATGCACACAACTGTCAGGTGTATAGCAATGAATGCTATGTGTAGTACTGTAGTTACTGTAACTGGATGTAGTGTAGTACCATGAGCCATCATCAGGCAGCATCATGTGGTCACTCAAGGCCACTGATGTGTGCCACACTGGCAACTATCTTGCTGTACCTGAACTGCAGCACTGTGGCCACACTAACCATTTCACAGGCAGTTGTTACATGGGCATGTAAGGTGTTCAGTAGGGAGCATTGCCTAAAATGAATGTGTTGTGTGTTGAAGAGTGTCGCACTGCCCCACGATAGGCCTCTACCCCTCAGGTATAGTATGTGTGCTGTGTGGATGACATTTGGGATATTGGAGTCTGACCTTACAGTAGGTGTCTAAATATGCCATGTGTATCATATTAACACGTACTGCGTATGACAAAGTGGTGTATGTTGTGTGCATGTGTATTGACTCTGCCTATACAATGTCCACTACAGTGTACCACAATTGTTTGGGATGCTCTGTGTATTGCATGTGTTTGAGGCAGCTACTCATGTTACTGGAATGTGCATAGTCCCACAGAAAACATGCAGAGCATGCATTAAGTGTAGGTGTTTTACATGTGTATATGGCCTACAATTCACCTATGACATGCACATGTTATTTGCTATATTAAATGTAGAACACTCACCTGCATGGGTCTTCTGTCTTGGTGTCACACCAGAGGGACCTACAAGGATATGAGACAGTTTGTCAGTGTCAACAACTATGGCATTGCTGCTGTGAGTTTGCAATTTTACAGTAGTACAACAGTTGACAGTCAGAGGCATACAAATTATGTTCCAAATTAAAAGTATTGCACAACACCAGGCTCCACATCTTCTAAATACACAGTACACATCTGACACATGCATGTTCTAGCAATCGAGCTAACAGTAGTCTACAGATATGCTTTGTTACCTGCACACTCCGAGTCAACTTGCTGGGTGACTCTGGCCTCCATGATGACACATGTCTGTTGTAGTGGTTGGCCAGGAGCCACCACACTGAGGAGCAGCTCTTCCACTTTGGTGAAGGGCGGATGTAATGCTGCACCACCACCTGTGGCAAGCTGTTGTCTGCGGACATCGGAAGCATGCTGCCGGACATGTCTAATTAAATCACTGCAGTGATGGCGTACCTGCTCATAAGTCTGGTTATGCATGCCTACGACATTAACCTGATGGACAACATCTTGCCACAGTGCAGTGCACTCATGCTGGTCCTGACTGGTTCTGGAGAACAGCAAGTTGTGATGTTGTACTATGGTGGATATTATGATTTCCTCCTCTTCAGAGGAATACGCAGGGTTGCGATGGTGAGACATGTCCCTGGAAGACAATAAAACAATAATTGTGAGCAAGTCATGTGGCACACTTAACATTCTAAACACAGATATTAATGAAATGCCATATATAGCAACCTATTGGCTGTCAGTAGATACACACTTTTAATACCACATATCAGTGCTCAGCCCACAACTGCCTGACAGTGCCTGGCACGTTCTATATATTAAACCATGTTCTGCACAGCAACAAAGTGAAACCAGTATGTAAGACTATACAACAGTACATGGCACACTGTATGTGACACAATGCACCACCTAGCCACAGGAGGTATATATGAAGCTAATGCATACAGAAATAGGTCATCCATTGAAATTATTGTAAAGTACAGTTACAGTACTACCAGTACACCACACTACTTGCTGATAGCAAACCCCTAAGTAACATATGTGTACATTCATCAATATAGGTGGCATACTGCTGTACTACACTATACATGTTGCTAGATATGCACTTATATCCTGTAACACACATACGACTGAGGCCATGTTACAGGCATACCCACACACACAAATCAGATATACATACAAGACACAAAGGTATGGTAACCCAGATGAGCTTTACCTGTGTACCATACAGTACTGTGTGTCAGCACTTACAAAACCTTTGCCTGAGGTATGTAATGTGTGAGGACTACAGGTAACAAACAAAATAGTTTTTTCAAGCAATGTGGATATACACCATACTGTGCTGTGCAGGCCTACAGCTTCAGGTAGTACTACAGTTCATACGGGATTTGTATTCACTAGTGTTAACAATCAATAAGCATACATGTACTGCTTTAGCCTACAATGGCACACTCCAGTCAACACCATGGGACTACGTCACACCGTATGCCATACTGCTTATCCTGCCTAGCAATAGCATACATATCTTTTGTGGGGATCAGAGCTAGAACACAACATACCATGATATAAACAGTTTCCCACTAGGCTATCACACATATACACAACGTTGACACATTCACCTACACATTCACCATCACACTCAGTCAAACTCACATAGCAATTAATGCAACAAGTCCATGCGTGTGTGTATCGGGTCCTAGGTAGCTAATAGGCTAATAGCCGTAGGGCATATAGAAGCCTAGCCATACGGTACCCTGCCCTTCAACACCTATGTAATTTAAGATGTTCTTCATCTCACATTGCTGCAGTCCTTACACTTGGGCATGGTCCGATGCAGAAGCAGCGTTGCAAGTGCCGTTCGGCATTCTGAAATATTTCGAATTCGGAGTTTCAGACCGAGTCAAAGTTGGCTAAGTACCGCTAGAATATTTTAGTTTTTTCTTGCCTCAGTGGTTTACCGGATGTCAGAAAAAGTGAATAACTGTATTTCTTGTGGGAAACAGATACCGCATAGAGATTATCATACTTTGTGTATTCCTTGTTTAGGGCCTGAGCATGACGTTGTTGGGTGTCGCTCTTGTGCTAGATTCAATAAGCGCACTATAAAGAGAAGGTTAGATTGTGCCAGGTTAGTCTTCGGGAAGCGGTGCAATTATAAAATGCCGTCGGATTTCAGAACGCCGAACGGCACTTGCAACGCTGCTTCTGCATTGGACTATGCCCAAGTGTAAGGACTGCAGCAATGTGGATCTTCGAACATCTACATTTATGGTAGGTACAAAACTGTACTTTCATGTGCCCTTGTCATGCAGAGCCACAGAGGTGATCCCTGAGTTGTATTTTCTATCTCACATCCATTCATCATGATTATTCATGAGGACTGATAATGAGGACCTTTCTTTGCTATTGATAGGTAGTTAGTTCCAGAGTATGGTATGTGTCCGAGATGTGAATGTACCACCCCAGCATGTTCTGCTTTTTGACGCTACAAGGTTTAGATCGGTACAGTGTGTAGCTTGTAGGGATTTTGATCTGTATACATGGAGCATGTCCAACACCTGTGGGTTTGGCATAGCTTTGTATGTTAGGCAGAGGTTGCCTTTGGGTAGGCGTTATGCGACACAGTGTAGCTGTGGTTTTGTAAGACAGTCTGCATAGGGCATCTGTTTGAGTCTGGTAATACTCTTTGTGAGGTATGTGCCTGGCGTCTACAGTTGCTGTAGATGTCTTCTGAGGTATATACCAAATAAGCCATTGTACTCTATGATGGCCTTTATGACTGATGAGCAGAGTGGAACACTGACCTCTTTTTCTATGGATGACACACCTTTTCTGATGAAATGTGGACCGTACACCATTTACATGACTAGTGTGGCACTGTGATTATCAAAAGGGACACTAATGTCCACCTGTGTCCAGTGGTCTCTTATCACACTTTTGGTGTTGAGTAGACTACCACCTATGTGGTAGTTCATGGGTACAGGGTTTTGTAACAAAAGAGATGGCAATACATTTACAACATCAAGCTTGAGCGTACATATAAACTTCCATTGGTGTACATATAGATTTGCATATAGGCACATATACGTCCACCATTCATGGTGGGAATATCAATTATGCAAAGGTTGAGAGGGATACAGTTATGTAATAATATTGCACAGTCTTGCGCAGAATGCATTGAAGGTATTCTCAGCCCATGTACCTTTAGCAGGACTCCCTGTCTGGAAGACTAAAAACCTAACAAATCATACCCACAGTCTTTAAACACCACATGTCATATACCAGCACTGTATGCTGTCTTGTTTGCCACACACTGCAACCTACATAAAAATATGGACATAGCAACCTTCACCAACATATATATGTCCACCCTTCACAAACAGTTGCAGTATGTCCCTTGCTCTATGCACATGTTAAGATGCTAATATATCTGACACATAAATATCTCTCTATATGTGTGTGCCATACACACACAAGGTCCACACTGTTGTAAGTCAGTAGACCTCACAGATGACCTGTTGGGCCTTGCTACAGCATGAACAGTTGTCACATGTGTGCATAACAGTAATATTGCATGGAGTATTTATAGCTGCTAATGCTACATTACTATACTAGCCTGGTACAGCAGTTGCCAGTGCTAAGCTACACATTATATGACTATCATGCATATGTTACTCTGTCACATCCAGGTTTATATAGCTGTTTGCACTACTCCCCCAAACAGCCATTATACACAGTACTGTAAAGAACATAGATAACATGATCAGATGTTTGACATTTAATGCTGAGCTACATATGTCACAGTTATGTCCCACTGCACACAGCTACACACTAATTTGTCCATGGCAGTAGTTATGCATGGCATCAGTACATACATACCTACTGCTGCCACATATGCATGTTTCAAAGTATGTACAGTACTCTTCATAAACATCTACTGCTTGCTGGTAACCACATATCTGTTACATACCTGTTTGTCACTTTCAGGTCCGTCTGTGTATGTTTTGACAATTTTTTTTTGGTATTAATTAAGTAAAGTTTGCTTTTACTTAATTTGTTTTGGTTATTAATTATTTTTTTTTACTTAATTAATATTTTTGGTTAGTAATTCAGTAAATTTGTTTTACTTAATTAAATTTTTGTTTTATTAAGTAATAATTTTTTTTACTCCTCTCCAGGTTTACAGATGCTATAACATGTGCAATGTAATGATTGCATGTGGGGATAGCAAGTACAGTCTTCTTTTATAGGTATCTGCACATGTGCATGTGATGCCCTCTGCACCAATTGGTGCCCAGCATTTGGTAAATGCATACAGCCTGTTGTGTGGTAATTGCAGTACTCACTGTCATAGCAACCCAATGCTATAAATTGCTAAGTTATGTAGGCGTAGCCCTTTCAGATTTCCAGAGTGGGGCCCATGCTTGTTTGCTGTGGAGACTGTTGTTTAAGTCAGAAGGTTGGTATACTTCTTATATGTGAAGACAGAAGTGTAGACAGTGATGTGCATGTTGTACTCAGACCTGACTGTTGCCACTTCCAGTACAGAGCTATCAGTGTAGAGTTTAACTCACCCCTACAAATGCTTACACAAGATATATTTGAGTATGTAGTTTCTTTTCTACTTATATAATTAACTGCCATACAAAAGTAGTTATTGAAAAGTGTTATTTTGGCACATGAACTGTTTGTGAACTGTTATACTGTGCATATTAATGTACTCACTTCTGCAGGGTTTGTGTTTTTTATTGTTGACATTAGCACAGGATTCTCAGAAAAACTGGACAATTCCAGTACTGAGTATGCCTACCGACATCCTTAGTAGACCCTAAACACACACGTATATTTAAAATTTGGGGGGGGATGCAGACATATAGAGACCATTATGTATTATTGTGTGAATGTTATCTTACTGGACTTAAATGATTGTTGTGTACCTGTTAGTTTATTAAGGCAGGTGGTTTGTCCACCTTTTTGACTAATGTTAGTACTTTTCAGAGGGATTCAGAGGGACACAGCTAAAATATGTTTCACAATCAGGGACATCCCTAAAAAGTAGTCACAGTTAGGAAGTATGGCCTCTGCCCTAATCAGATAAGCCAGTGTTTGTCCTGCTATGATACAGTGTGGGGGTTGTAAACTGCCTCTATAAAATTATTTGCTGCTAGAATGGCTGCTTCTCTTATCACAGTCATGTAATGCAATTCCCCAACAATTGCTGGTAAAGATCCACAGAACAGGCTTTGTGTTATGGCCTTCCTATTTTTCCTTTACATTCACTCATTGTATTGCATGATATATTTATTTCAGCACCAAGTTATTGTATATCTGCTGTGGCTTAGTGGTACTTCATGCAGTCTAGTGTGTCCAACGTCTGGGGTTTGAGACTGACAGAGGTGTTTTATTTTGCTGCTGAGCAGAACAAGGGCCCTGACATACAGCATGACAAAGGCACTTTTAAGCAGTTGTAAGCAGGTTTGCGCAGGTTTGCGTGACGCTTAGCAATACTTAGCTAAGCGCACACATGTGCACACTCGCTTAAACCTGCTAACTACTGCTTAAAAGTGCTTACTCCCGCTAAGCCCCGTGCTAATTTCTTTGAAAGAAAAGAAAATGGGGAGATAGGAAAGTGGTGAAAAAGGGGGCACAAAGAGAGAAGGACAGTAGCGAAACCAGCTCGGGATGTGCAGGATGGGTGTAGGGAAGGTCCATAGCTGCCCATTTCTTTACCATCAACAGCTGTGCATATGCAGTAAATTTAGAGTGAAATTTGAAACCTTCCACCCCTGAGAGAGGGGTGAGGACAGCAAAGTATGTTGTACTGCCAATTATAATTATCAGTTTACATGTCCAGTGGACATATGTGTGAAATGGGCAGCTATGTATGGGGTGTAATTTTTTTGTGGGAACAGATTGCCCTTTTTTTTTTCAGGTGAGAGTGGAATGTGAGGTAGATGAAGTAGGTATATTTGGGGAGGTAGGTTGGGGAGGTCAACAGACAAGACAAGACGCATACAGGGGTGGAGTATGACACATGGGGTACATGAAGACAATTGACAGGGACGGATGTTTGGAAATCACAAGCCCATGAGCCCACAGATGGTAATAGTGGAACTGAGATCCCCACCCATGGGCAGTCACCACTGCACCTTCATAGCCCCGAGGGTGGCTGTGTTGGGGGCTGTGTAGGAGGGGCAGGCTCACCCGTGAGTCATGCCACTCTCGCCTCGAGCTAGCATAGGGGATCAGCGACTGAACACTGGATCTCCCTACGCACCACAGCCCAGACCCTTGGGAGGGTGACAGGTGGCCCTTCTCCACCCATGCTTGCACAGGGGGATGAGCCCCATCCCCTGCAGTGCTTCCACCTGAAGGTGGCACAGGACCAACGGAGGAGGGGAGCCCAGGCTGGGCACCAGACCTGCTGGTGCCAGGTGCAATCACCAGCTGAAGAGGGACAGGTGGGTCCACTGGGACCGGCCTTCCCATACGTTCTGTGATTAGGTGTGTTTAATTACAACACAGACAACAGCATTCCAAATTAGTTGTCACAGCATGCAGTAATATTCCCATTAACCCAACACGCCAGGGTTCCAACAGTTGAACAGCAAGCGTAACACATGCATATATTGAACAACAGTGGACATTACAACAGCATGCAGGGATGATTGGTGGCCACAGGCCACCAGGATTGTGGTGTTTGAACAGGGCACATGCATCAAAGTAAATGCAGATATTTATAGAACAATAGGACATATGTCCCAACAAATGTTTTGAGATTAGACATATGCATTGAGGTGTGGAATTGCATTGTTTATGCACATACAATAGGGTGTAAAAAGAAACCTCCATTGACATCTTATAAGTACTTTTAGTCTACACTACAGTCCTATTGACTGCAGATGTATATCTCCTACATGTATTATTACACTAGGCAACATGCATTAGGTGGTGTAATGGGTTTGGCTAGTTCATTATATACCTGACCTATATCTGACATACTAACTGTCCAAGATGCAGATGTTACTGCTACATAGTTATATATTTTATTTATATTTATATATCTACATATCTGGATGTGTTCACGTGAAATTTTCAGTTAAATTTCTACAAAACCCTACATTTCATGTAGCACACTCACATTTCTGGGCAACACATTAACAAGCTACTCGTGTGTCAGATTTACCTATGCATGCCAGCCATTAACCGACTGTTGAGGACTGTATATATGCTTCACAGCTACTGGCACTTCCTTCATCCACTTTATATGGGACTGCCCAACTGTGGGATGACAGCACTTAATACAACAGTACTATTTATATAATGCAAGGGTACAACAACATTTCAAAGTAAGTGACACAGACACACTCCAGTATTATACCTTTATTAATTACATTACACACTTTTCTACAGGTTCTCTACTTTATTTGATATTACTGTGCATACGGAAGACATATTCAAAACATATTATACCTTTATTAATAGGTTACAACACTATTTTTCAGGCTCGCTCACTTATTTTATATGACAGTACATGCAGATATATTATTCCGGACTTATTTTACCTTTATTAATGGGTTACTACACTCTTTTTCTGGCTCTCTGACTTATTTTATATAACAGTACATGCAGAGGAATTATTCAAGCCATTTTTTGGCTGTATTATTGGGCTACAATGCTTTTTTTCAGGCTCTCTCACCTATTTTATATAACAATACATGCAGAATAATAACTACCCTGCCTGGTGGCGCAGCCTTAGCAGCCTATCTGCATAGGCTTGTTGATTCGCAGCACGGACACCTGCAGCTGTGAAGTAAATGAAGGGATATTGAGACACACCTATCCATTATATAGACTAAATTAGCATGTTTTACATACTGCATTCCATGGCTACCTATTCAGTAGTGGGGCATCTTGCATGTCACGGGCCTCCTGTATCCATTGGTTCAGTAGGTCCTGCTTCCGACTCTTCAGGTCTGCATGGTGGTGATGGACCTGCTCACCAGTCTGATGGATGCCTGTCACACTGGTGAGATCATGAGCTAACCGGTTCCAAGCCTCTGCTTTGTACTCCATCCCTTGGAACTGGCCCTGCAGGAGTCTTGACTCACGACAGTGGACAAGGAGCCAAACCATGTATTTTGACTCCTGGATGCCCCAGGGTTGCACTTGAAAGTGAGTACCCTCTCCAGCGTCAGCCATTCTAAATACAGATGGGAGCTACAATCAGTTATGGCAAGTATTCCTGTCTATGGAGCTTAAATATGCCACATTTTCCGCACTTTTTTGTGATTGGTCATTTTTGAAAATTCTCGGCTGACTGCAGACCTGCTTAGAAATGGTTAATCTACCATTTATAAGTATATATATGTTAACAGTGGCTATTTATCCTAAGCTGTCATGGCTTAGTGGTTCAGTACTTTGATTATGGTGCACAGTGTCCTGGGTTCGAACTTTGACATTGCTTTTTATTTTACTACTGTCCAGACAGGCTAGGGGGTGTGGCTGTGCTTAGGCAACTTTGCTCTACGTTGCTCCACGTTGCCCTATGGTACGCACCTCCACGCAAACCTATTGCGCTGGGTAATGCGCTGCTTAGTTATGGGCAACTATATAGTGCTGGGTAAAGTGCTGCTTAACTACGGGCAACTATACTGTGCTGGGTAAAGCGCTGCTTAACTATGGGCAACTATATTGCACTGGGTAAAGTGCTGCTTAACTATGGGCAACTATATTGCGCTGGGTAAAGCGCTGCTTAGCTACGGGCAATGATATGTCAAGATCCTTCTTATATTTATATATATACATTTTGTTCACTGATACATAGGCCATTTCAATGCTTTTTAGTAAAATTTTTTTCATATATGTCAGGAATTATTTCATATACTAATTTAAAACATAAAATAGAAAGGGGAGTAGTGGGATGCGAACCATGAACACCTCCTCTCTGTGCGAAGGCTCTACCACTACACTATTGCGCTTAGTTTGCATAAACATTTCTTATTATGCTCTTCAATGTCGAAATTGCTAACTGCAGCTAAGCAATGGGCACATCTGCGCAAACACGCGCAAATACAGGCAGCTATATCGGGAATTATAAATCAAAAATTAAAAGTTTTACATTTTATAACTGTACTGGGGGTTTACAGTGTGAGGGAGTATAGTGCTGGGTATGGAGGCATTTGATCGGACTCGCTCATGTGTGTTGACATTTCACAATTCAGACACTTGCAGGGGCGTGGACCTTTGGACTGCTTGGCAGTCAGCCACGCCCCCTGCCTTCCTGCATGGTCCGTGTTAGACTTGGTGTGGAGTCAGAGTGCCCTCATGAATATGCATGGCACACTGACGTCATACCATTCAACTGCAGTTTCCGAGTAAGACTTATTTAGTCTTACACGGAGGATTCGTGAATCCTGGGGAATGACATTTCACAGCTTTATTTATCTGTTTTGGACTAACTGCATCTTTTATTTTTAATTGAAATGGCTATTTCTCCAAATACAGAAAGCAAAAGAAAGCAACTCCACTTCAAGTCTCAGCATGAATGTTAGATATGTATAGTTGCATCCCTTTCTTTTTTATATTTATCTATAACTGGAAGGACGCTTGCAATTAGCCACATCCTCCATTTAAGGTGAGTAATACATCCATAAAGGATGTGGTGATACTAGAGAAGACTGATTAAAACATTATTTCAGTTTTATTTAATTGTAATTAATTTTCACAGAACTTTTATTCAGAAATATAAATACACATACTGGACAAAAAGGTCACATTTATTTTGAATGAAAAAGTCTAGCAGCGATGCTCAGTTAGCTTTAACTGAATATATTTAATGTTGTTTTCATTAGTAATACAGTTGATCTTCATATTACTGATTCAAATGCACTCATACAACATCTCTCTGTGTAAAATATAACAAAACATTTTTTTCTCCTCAATCTATCTATCTAGGTTTCTTAACACCCTGTTGATGAATGTGTTTCTCTCATCATATCCTGATATTTAGATAGAACGAGAGGAGAACTGAGTGCCAGGTGGCTGTTGTATGCAGATTACATGGGAGTTTAATTGTTTTTATTATTGTTATGTTCTAGCCCTTATAGGAGCTGAGCTGTGAGCAATGTGTGCATGGTACTTTTTATGTGGGCCATGTTTATGTTCCATGCCTGAGCACAATGATTTCAATGCAATGTGAAGGACAGGAACTTTCCTCATTTCTGGTACCTGTTTACCTGGCCGGTATCAGAAAACACTCCTTCTGCAGAGTTCCTTCTCATTTGGATTAGGGGTATCATGATTAAGTCTCTGTTCCTCAGAGACAGATACTCAGTAGAAGACTGGGTCACATATCATGCACATTAACTGCTCCAGAAATAAATGACAGGAATTAAATATTAGGATTTCTCTAAATCCTACTACAATCTTCTATACATATACTATCAAGCAGTCAGACAAGGTAACAAGAACTTCATGCTTAGAAGCAGAAGATACATTTCTAGGGAGGAGAGATACTCTTGAATTTAACTTGCCCAGTTGCTAGAGCTACAAATCTTTGTAAGATGTAAACTTTTTAGGGGTGATGTAAGTTAGAAGCACATAGTGAATAGTAATAAGAACAACATTAACAAAAAAAAAAAAAACACAGAAGGTGGATAGCAAGGTAAGCAACAGCTAAGAAATGTAGAAAAATATATCATGCGAGCTCTTTTTTGTATCAGTTGTGGGATGTCCATCTTCTGTTTAACTCCAAAGGATGCCCTAATGCCATATCTGCATCTCCTGGTTTTGTATAGCAGGCTTCTTCTCTCCAAGCAAAGTCAGTCAATATCCAAAATCCATCTCTCTAAGAAAATCTCAGGTACCACCCAGATATCTTTCTCATAATGTACCAATCATGCAGTTTAATTAGATCAGCATAAACTTTAGGAGTGAAAAGAAAATGCAGTAATTATATCCCTCAGCAATTTCTTCACTGTCTCAGAAGAGATGAGTTCCTCTGCAGAAACAGCAACTTTGAACACCAGGAAGTGGATATCCATAAGTGCATGGCCTAGGAAACAAAAACGAAGGGAAACAGGTTCTGTTTAGTTAATTTGTTCATATGAGAGGGGGAAGAGTACAGGGATACAAGGTCACTGTCTCCATTCATTGCTGGATGGGACAGAAAGAAAATCTTTAATATCACTGGAAAAACGAAAGAAAAAGGAACTTAGTAGCCAAATCCAAAAAAAAAGATAAGAATGGGATGAATGAAAATCAGAAAAAGATTCATATTGCATGAATTGAAATACGAAAGCAGTAAACAAAGCATCCTGGCTTGAATGATTGGTATATGACAATCTCTCAAGTGAGCAAAATGTAGGGTCAAGAACATGCAATAGCACACATATATATATTTAAACACACACACAATATCATAAAATCTTCAGATAGCATATAAGACAAACTATTAAAACTGCATTCCGACTGTGATAGCAAATGTATGCCCATTTTTAATTTGTCCCACTTACTTTGCTCAGTCTTCATTGGGAGTGCGGTGCTGAACTTCAGGTTAGAAAGTAGAATGCACTCAAAGACTAAACAATTCTTTCTTCAGATGCCAGTATAAGAGAAATGAATGTCCTAGATATTTTTTTCAGAAACTATATATTTTATTTTGCTTGTAATATCCCACAGGTAAAATGATGTAATTTGAAGCAACTGAAGTGATGCAGCATATTTAGTATCACTCTGCAGTTAAATCCATAAGAATAGAGCAGAAGCCATAGGTGCATTTTTTACTCAAACACTGTACTTATAATTCTAAAGGGTCTGCAAAAGAAATCTTAAAGAGAGCTTGAGACATGACCTTTAATGCAAGACTGCTAAAATGGGTTCATAGGCCTTTACTGCCATGGTCTGCTATCTTGCTTCCCTCAATGCATTTTGTTGAACTGTTGTCAGAATGCAAAATCCAATAATGGCTTTAAATGCTTTTGTACTGAGTTATTGCATCAAATGTAAAAATGATATAAATCCAAAGACCAAATTACCACCGTAAGAGCTATAAATAAATGCAGTCTGAGGGTCATGCTTCTCAATGCTAGAAGTCTAAATCTCAAGATGCACTTGCTCGAAGCACTCCTCAAAATGGAGAACATTGACATTTGTGCTGTAACAGAGACCTGGTTTAAAGCAGCAAAAAGCACCCCTGCACTACCAAGCTATAACTCATTCCACACCTTTTGGCCCCAAAACATAGACCAGAGCTCCAAATGTGATGGTTTCTCCATATTCATAAAGGATATGCACAGCTCCAGACTAGTAGCCCAGCATAACGCATCTGAGATACTTCAGGAACAACTAACATTGGGTATGACAGCAATTCAGGTCATAGCCTGCTATAGGTCTCCAACCATGTCCCAAGATTCTCATTCCATGTTCCTAAGCACCCTGGATACTATTAGGGTCCAACCCAACACTTTCATACTAGGAGACTTCAACAACCCCTCCATCAACTGGGACAACTACTCATACACCAATGCACTGGCCCAATGTTTCCTAGAATTCATCATTTCCAAGGCCCTGGACCAGCTCATTTTTACCCCCACTAGGGGAAGCAACATCCTTGACCTGGTTATTACTAACATGGGCAACCATTGCTCTACACCAATAGTCAATTCCTCCCTAGTTATATCCGACCACAAACTAATCACAATGGAAATCCACATCTCACCCATACCCCCCCGCAAAGGTAACCACCATGAAAAACCAAAGCTGACTTTGGGCTCCTAAAAACAGAAGTGGCTAACTTCACAGCACCCATGTCAATGGAAAATGGGTGCATAACTGCTGAATCATACACTGATGCACTGTATGAACATGTACGTAAATGCATGGAACTAGCCATACCCAACAGAACCAAGACACTCTCCTCCAAAAAAACAAAGCCAATCTGGTGGTTGCCTGCCATTAATAAACTCTAGAACAGAAGGAAGAAACTGTTGCAGAAAAAGGTGAAGTCCCAAGACTGGAAAAACTCCCTTATTAGCCTCAAGAAAAAGTTGAGATCTCTCATCAAAACCTCTAAAGCCAGCTATGAAGGCAGAATTGTGGCAGACACTAAGAACACCCACAAAGCCTTCTACAGTTATATCAAGAATCTCCATAGAAATACCCAGGTTTGCTCTGAGTTACTGCACAATGGTACATCCTATACTGAGCCAACAGATATTGCCAACATACTGGCTGACAGATTAATGCCAACATTACTCCTATCTCACCCCTAAAGGACCAATCACAATACCGGAGGAATGCCAGGCACCCAACATTACTGCAGCACAGGTTAAAGCTGCATTTTCCAAGGCCAAAAATACAGCTTCCATGGAACTCAAAAGTATCCCTGGATGTATTCTACATGAACTACAAAGCGAACTGGCACCACATCTTTGTGCCATGTTCAATCACAGCCCCATCTCAGGCTTTGTGCCTACTGAATGGTGCACTGCTACAGTCATCCCTCTCTATAAAGGGGAAGCGACTACCACAACTCTCAACTGTACAGATTTACACAGAATGTCCAGATATTTGCCTCCTATTTTTAGTCTGTTTCTTAAAAATTGTGGATTTCTTGCAAATCATTGAGGATTGGAGTCAGAAAATAAAGACAGACATTTGAGTTTTAGACTGCATAACCTTCAAAAAATTCATGCTAATGCAATACCTGTTATTCTATCAGCTTTCTAAGTTTGCAAGAGCAATATTTAAAAAGTGTCCTATTTTTGGGCCTCTGTCCCCTCATTATTTATGTTTTTTGTCCAGATTTCTTGCTCTAAGAGGTTGAGAGTTATGGCGACTACAGACCCTGGGAATTATCACCCCATTAGCCTGAAGAGTTTGATATGTAAAGCTATGGAGCACATCATCATGGACCTAATTAACAAGGATATAGGGAATTTCCAAACTCTAAATCCCACACAATTCGATTTTGTGAAAGGTAGATCATGCCTGCTCAACCTGGTTGACTTCTTTGAGTCAGGCAGCAGAGCTGTGGATGAGGCAAAACAGTTCATACAGCCTACCGCAATCTGGCCAAGGCCTTTGATACCATTCCCCACTCAGGAATTATTGATAAACTCACCAAACTAGACATCAACCCCTATATTAGCAGGTGGGTTGCAAATTGGCTACAAGATAGAAGCAACAGTGTGAAAGTAGTGGACCCCTAGTCAGACTGCTGACCTGTCACGAGTGGAGTCCCACAGAGATCAGTCCTGGGTCCTCTCCTGTTTGGCATCTACTTCTCAGGAGTCCAGGCCAACATGGAGGGACTCTGGCTGACCAGGTTTACAGACGACTGCAAGCTGGGAGCCATTATTAACTCCCCAAGTGACATAGACATTCTACAGAAAGACCTCACTGAGACCAATGAGTGGTGTCGAAACCGTGGCCTTAAGCTTAATGCCAAAAAATGCGCTGTCATCCCCTTTGAGAAAAACTCAGTTCCCACTAATTGCTACATTGATGGGAGCCCACTGAACACTGAAGGCATTATAAGAGATCTGGGGACACAGGTTGACAGCAACCTCTCTTTCGACCACTACATTGCCACTTTGGTCAGAAAGTTCTTCTGTGTGGCACATCTCATTACCAAGGATTTTGCATCTAGGAAGAAAGAGGTCATCCTCTCTCTCTCTACTCTTCCTTCATTAGGCCAGTCATCGTGTATAATGCCCCATTTGGCATATACCTCACTAGACACATGCAACAGCTGGAAAGGCTACAAAAGTACCTCACAAAGAGGATCCTAGGCCTTAAACACATGTCCTACATAGACAGACTCAAAAGCCTCCAGCTATTCTCTGTCTCATATTGTCTACTAAGAGGTGATCTCTGCTTGACCTACAAAGCCATGTCTAACCCAGCTCTGTTTGAAATGCTACATCTAAAGAAATCCCAAGCTGTCTGCACCACACACTCCAGAGACCTCAACCTCATTACCACAATCAACAGAACACATTGAAGGGACAGGATCATAGCCCAGAGACTGTGCATGCTCTGGAATAGACTTCCCATGCTTGTCAAGTGGAGCACCTCACTGACCCTCTTCAAGAGGAATCTTGATGAGTAGATGGGAAATAGAAAGATTACCTCAGGGATCACTCCAGTGGCTCTACTTGATAGAGCACTGAGAAATAACGTGGGGTGGCATGATGCCAGGGAACTTCTATGGACTAGGCTTGTAAAGGCTCCAGGGCCATTAGCTTAGTACATACCTATGAACCTATGAACAGAAAGTCATATATGTGTGTATATATATATATATATATATATATATATATATATATATATATATATATATATATATATATATATATATATATATATATATATATATATATATATATATATATATATATATATATATATATATATATATATATATATATATATACATACACACTACACACACAGACACACACACACACACACACACACACACACACACACACACACACACACACACACACACACACACACACACACACACACACACACACACACACATATTTACCTAGGATAGCTGAAGTGCTCTAGTTTGACCAGCTAAAGAGGTGCTTTAAAATTCAGCATCGTACTCCACTGAAATACCTAAATATAAAAGAGAATTCTTACATACATGTTTTAGCTACAGACATTTTTATTATTCCATGAATGATAAATAATGAAACTGCAAAAGGTGAATGAGATACTACATTTATTAAAAACTTTCCAAATACAGGTGTTAATAGAGATTCACTATGCAATCTCAAAATACTGAAATGTTGAATTTCAGTATTTCGAGACTGAATAGTCGAAAAACCACATACATGAAAACTCACAATAACGATCACTACAATCGTGACCATTCACGCACGCACAGACACACAAACACAAACCAGGACATAATCACACAAACACATACACCTACCTAACTAAACAAACATAACAACACACACAAACACACTTAAAATACCTATAAGCAGGGGGGCAAGCCCCGCTGCACCCCCCACCCCCACTACTTATATAGTCTAACTCTGAGGTCGTACTAAACACACAAACACACAACAAACACCACTGCACACACTCACACACACACACACACTAAAATCCCTACCCATTATCCTCAAACATGCAACACTTACCTGACACCCCAGATAATTCCACAAACCGCACCACACATCATGAACGCGGCACCACGATAGCGGCAGATTCGACATTTGCAGATTCGGCTTAGTGTAGTTTCGGTTAACTGCATTTTCCACTATTCGGTCTCGACGTACTGAATTTCGACATTTCAGTACGTCGAGATTGTCTAGTGTATCCGTTCGCAGACCTTCACTGTCATATATAAAATAGTTTGATAGACAAGGCTTCTAGTGGGAATATTCTATTGAATTTCTCCTCAGTATACAGAATAACCAAAAAAGGACCAGTGTGCTTCCTTAATGAGTTATCATTATAACAGAAGTAACTGCCTTAGGCACGTCACAATCAAAGAAGATCAATTTATTAGTAACATACCATACATGAAATACTTGTGTCTGAAGGACATAAATTAGCGGTGTCAAGTTCAATGTTTTGCAGCACAGAAATTTTCAAGGGTATAATACCAGTCTTATATACATTTTGTAGCTGTGTATGCCATTTTTACTGATTAAAAATGTCATAATGACACCTCAAAAGAAGACTGAAATATGTCACAATATATGGTACCAAATTCAGAAGTTCTCAGGCCTTCACTGCAATAGTCTGACATTTGGCATTATACTCAGTTTTCACTGGGGAGTCTTGTGTTAAACCTGTGCTCAAAATGCCAGTTGAAAAATATCCTAAATCATTTTTGTCTGAGCTGTCATACTATAAGAAGTAAAAACCCTACATATTTTGTAAACAAATGTATATATTTTCACCTGTAGCATGGTATAGCTAATAAAACATATTTTGAAATGGCTAGAGCTGTTGTTGTTGTGTCTTTCGGCTTTTCCTGGTTAGGGGTCACCACAGCGGAACTCCGGTCCGCTAATGATTGGCAGTAGATTTTTATGTGCCGAGTTGCCAGCCCTGATGCACAACCTTTAATGAAGGTATGCCCATTCACGCATGTCTCCACACAGAAGACGCTCTAGCTAAGAATCAAACAGGCGAAACATGTCATTGAAAATAAAACACATAGTTTTTTGTTCACTGTAGTCCAGAAAATTAATAAAAACCCAAGAGGTGGACCATGGCATCTAAAATTGGAAGAATATGAGTTGTTGTGGCAACTCAAAACTAATGCTTATGTACACCCGGGAATAAATTAGATGTGTTCCATCAAATGTCTTCTTAAATTAAAAGCCCTTGACAGGTAAAGATTTATTTTGATGGAAATATAATAGTTTGAATATTTAATTATTATTATATTATTTGGTATTTTATTTGGCATTTTAATGTATTAATTTCTTTATAGTAGCTAGGTAAAGTTCAAGTCGGACCACTCGCTGGGTTAATATGTTTTAATAAGTATTATTAATTTTAAAGAATTAATTTAAATCTATAAAATTGTTATTAGAACTTTGAGTTCGTTTTTACTTTATTTAAGATGTATTTGTGGTTGTTTATAATTAAGTATATTTAATTGACAAATTTGGATCAAATATGTAATTACGTAGGGCTGAATGTAATTAGTTATTTATATGAGTGTATGTATATATACGCATGTTTTTGTGACTAAAACCTTGTCTGAAGAAGTGCATTTAACGTGTTGCATGAAAGCGCTAACAAGTAAAGTATTTGGGATTTTACACAGACTGGCGTTATTTGTTGGAACCACTTTCCTTTGTTGTTTTTAAGAATCAAACAGGACAACGTCTTTCTGTGAGGTGACAATGCTACCGCAGCACCACCACCACTTTAGTGATGGTGTCAAATTAATCATTGTGCTGTACTGAAATGCCATGCAGAGCATAGCAGTCTTAGATACATTTTGTTGCTGAATGCGCTGCTATTACTGCCTGAAACCTTCAAAATTAATTGTTAAATGAGGCTGAGATTTTTTTGTTTTATCCATATACACAGTACCCAGGGGTCTGTAGACTGACATTGTCACAGTTTGACATTTAGCATTACACTCCTTCTTATTTTGAGGTATTGTGTTGACTTTCTGCTCAATATGCAAAATAACGTAAGGAATGAAATACTTCTTTACTGAAATTTTATAAATTAGAATTAGGAATCTTACATATTTAATCAGACAAAGGTGCATTTTTTATGCCATCACAGATATTCCATACTTTAAAACACTTACATTGTGAAGCCACATTCAGTCTTGAGTTGCGTTTAAGTTATTGGGAGTAGAGTAGCAGTCTTGGGTGAATTTTGTAATCAGCATGTTATTTTACTCAACAGTTTAATCAGAAATTTCAAAGTGGGGCTGAGATATGGTTTGTTTACCTATAGACCAAATGCAGGGGCACATAGGCCTTCATTATCATAGTTGGACATTGCTAAATACTCAGATTGAATTGCAAGTGTTGTATCTGATTTTTGCTCAGTATTTTGCATGAAGTTAAAATTTAAAATATACTATTTATAAGTTGTTATTACAACAGAAGTAAAAAATGTGATTTATGTTTTATGAATAGACATATTTGTGTCACTGAATTTATGCTTCCCTCATTCAGTTTTATATGCAGTAAAGTCCATTATACAAAGAAAATGCTGGGTATTTGTATTTATACCTGCAATCATCAAACATGTATTTTATACATACTATGGATACTAACAGGACTCTTACATAGGCATTTGGATATACTTTTTACTATTCATTTCCCATTTGGTATGTATATAGCGCATTTTTTTCCATTTTATCAAGTTTGAAATATACTTCATTCATATTGCTAGTATATATTTATGAGATTAAAGTAAAATAATACTTATTCCTCAATAACATTGCTATGTTCTGACATTTTATGTTATATTAAAATATGCATATTTACTTTTCTAACAGACATCCTCATATTTGAGATTCTGATATGCATTTCCTTTATTGTTATTAAATCAAGTAGCAATCAATAAAAGCTTGGACATCTAGCCATCTTGCCCGCAACAAGGACTGCCATAAATGTATCCTGAAGTAGTAGATAGATACTATCATTTGAATGTAAAATCAAATGCTGTAAGAAAAAAAACATTTGCATTTTGTAAAGAGCAAGAAAAGCATGGCAGGTAACTAAAAATAAAAGTGTAGCTTTGAACCATCTCCAGAATGAGGAAAAATAATAGCTTAATAAAAAAAAATTAATAAAAATATGTAAGCTATTAAAATACACATGCATATTTCTGTGATTTCTGTATGAGTATATATTACTTTATATGTCATCTTTTTATTTTGTATGACATTAAAACTGATTGTGCTTAGTAAAACTCAACATGTTTTATAGATAATTATGCCAGTTCTTTTTCCTGAACTTTTATTTAGAAATGTTGAAAATTTTCAGTGAGATAGAGGGACTGATGTGCAAACAGCAAAAATAGCAATAAAAAAACAATATTTTGGGGATGGATCTTCTGAAAATTCATGCAGCTAACAAAAGGTAGAAAGATAAAGTATGTTTTATTAGAAGAAAGTTAAGAACAAAAATATATTACTTTTTTTACAGAAGAACCATAAGAGAACATGAATGTGGAACATTAAAACAATGTTACCATTTGGCTATGCTTGGAAACGATAAAAAGTATAATTAAAGACAGGAAGACGATCAAAAGATTAACATGGGAATGTAGAGAATTACTTGAAATAAGGGGGAAATGTGCACTCTTATCAAAGAATAATTTAAGGATGAGTCTATGAGTCTAATGTATATATATATATATATATATATATATATATATATATATATATATATATATATATAGGTAGAGAGTCAGTTTAGTGGTTTCCGTTTCAAGATGAATACAGAAGGTGGTTAACTTTTATACTTTTATATGGTTGATGTTCTTTTTTTTTTTTTTTTTTTGCAGTTCACTTGCTCATAATCAGATGCTTGTCTATATAGTCCAGTGTGAGACTCCTGAATACACATATTATTTCTATGAGTACAATTTCTCTGAGTTTGTATGATATCTGAGACAGTATATCAGGTGGTGAGATGTCAGAGCCCCGTGTTATTGGTGTAGTGATATTTGAACATTGCAAAAAAAAAAAACTCCCTGATGTTCTCAGTTATACCTCTTCTTGAGTGACTGGCAGCAAATCAGTTTGTGTTAATGAAATATATACACAAAAGTAAACAAAGACATTTTAATAAAGAAAAACAATGAGACATGATAAAGCAGTAACAGGTAGCAGAAAATGCAGATATAATGGAACTGAATAGCTAATGTGTCTAAGAGAAGAAAAGCAAAAAACATGAAAAAGGTAGAAAGTTATAAGTATGTTATATCACATAGATATATATTTTTTAATGGAAAGAAAGAACATGAAACTTTATTAACAGTAAAAGATTATGGCACATAAAAATTCAAATGGAATCAAGGAAAAATGATAGGGGAAATAATGTCTAAACATAATCAGATGATGAAAATATTGTAAAAGTATGTAAAAGAAATGCATAAGGAAATGGAAAGTAGTAAATATGAAGACTAGCATGTAAAAACAAAAGATAAATAAAATTAGGCGTAAAAATTAAATTGAGACATAAATAACAGTAGAAGAATTTGAAAGAATAGGGGAAAGTGGCTACTGAAAATGTCTCACCTGTAACGGATGGCATACAGTATGCTTTCTGTAAAGAGATTAAACAGAAAAAAATGAATACTTCATAAATGTGTTGAATGAGTGGCTAAAATGACAGAATTTAAGATGAAGCAATTTATACAGCTTTAATAAGATTCTGATGAGGAAGTTGAGTAGATGCAAAGCTGGAGACCAATTGGAATGCACAATTTAAAAAAATACAGGCGAGGTTTAACTTTATTAGGGAGTGAGCAATTTTAACTGGTATATCAAATAAAAAGAAAACAAATTCAAAAAATGGTGGTAGATATAAAATAACCTTCAGACAGTATAAAAAGAAAGAAAGGTAAATGTAAGCAATTTGACTAAGGCCTTTAATAACATGATGTATTAAAAGGCATACAAAATTATGAATATGTACAAAATAGGATGAAAATATAATCAAATTACTGGAGATAGTTAATAGAATTGCAAGAGTTATTGTAATAGTAAATGGGTGTGACAAAAGATAAAAATAGAGAATAGACTACATAAAGGATGTCCCATAAGTGATGTGATTTTCACTATGATTGCTAATGCAGTGAAACACGATAGCACTAAATGATTTAAGGAAACAAGATGGGAAACAAAAAATAGTTTTAGGACACCATTAATATTATCTTATACTGATAATCTAATACTGGCAGCAAAAACTATGGAACACAAAACAATTAACAAAAAAAGCACGGCTGCAAGTAAAAAGGAAAGAATTCAAATTAAGGAAAGGGAACTGTATCAGGTTAATGGATATGATCAATATTGGGGCATCAGTTTCATCAGCCTGAAATGTATGTTCAAGTTGTTAAGGTTAGAAAGAAAGAAGTTGTTGAAAGGAACAAGATAGGAACAAGCATTCCAAAACATAATGAAGACTGCATTGTGGAAAACTGCTAAGTTCTTCTTAGGAAATAGTATATATTTTATTAACTCACAATATTTGTGAGAAAAAAAGAAGTTATGTACTCACCATAATGTTCCATCTGAGTAGTTGTACTTCATTTGTCTTCAGCCTGTGGGTATTCAGATCTAAACTGGATCTGAGACAGCTGCATCACTAGCATCTGATCCAAGCTCCAAGCTCCTCCCCTTACCCATAAAGATCCCCTGTCTCCTTCCTTCCCTCAGATCGAGTTTGCTACTCTTGAAAACATAAGCCCGACCCAAACAGACCTTACACTCATGGTTCCCAAAAACTAAGCAAACCATAAGAAGGAGAGCCACTATAGTACTCTTCTCCCATATACAAGGTTAGAACAATAGTGACAAGGTCAGGGGGAAGAAGGGGGGATGGTTGAAGAAAAATGAAATACAACTATTCAGATGGAATGTTATGGTGAGTACATAACTTCTTTATCTGAAGTAGATGACTTCATTTGGTCTTCTACCTGTGGAACAGAGTCCCCAGCTACCAACACCTGGGTGGCCCTCATGGAAGGATATTCCGAAGCACCACAGAGCCAAAAGATGCCCTACTCCTGCATACAGTGTCCAATTTGTAATGTGATATGAAGGTATGAGATGAGGACCAAGTAGCTGCAGAACAAATGTCATCCAGCGACACCCTAGACAAAAAAGCTGCTGAGGTGACCATGGACCTAGTGGAGTAGCCTTTCATCTGACCTGGAGGGGAAATCCCTTTATCAGAATATGCTTGAATGATACATTGGGAAATCCAGTGAGCAATTGTCACTTTAGAAATTGGCTTGCACAGAAATGGTTTTGAATAGGAGACAAACAACTGATCAGATTTGTGAAAATATTTTGTTCTGTGTAAATAAAATCTCAGTTGCCTATGTACATCCAACAAGTGTAACTTGTATTTACCCCTATTTTGGAAATTTGGAAAGAAAACAGGAAGACTGATAGTTTGATTGATATTGGTTTCTGAAGCCACCTTGGGAAGAATGGAAGGATTAGTGTACAGGTAAACCCTGTCCTTATGAAAAACCATGTAAGGAACTTTAATGGACAATGCTTGAAGTTTTGAGACCCTCCTAGCAGAAGTGATAGCCACCAAAAAGGCAGCTTTCTAAGATAGGAATTGTTAATCTACTGATGCCATGGGCTAGAGCCAGAAGTACAAAGGTGAGGTCTCATGGAGGTGTAGGATCTTTCACTGTGGGTCTTAAAAGAAAGGTACCTTTAAGGAAGATCTTGCAAAGTCTGGGAGAAGCTAGGGAAGCCATGTTTTCCCCCACATGGAAGTTAGAGATGGCAGCCAGTTGGACTTTAATGGTAGAGGAACTAGCTCCTTGGTGAAATATACCCACTAGAAATTCCAGAATAGCCAAAACTGGAGCCACAAACGGATCTAGGTCCCATTGAGAGGCCAATATAGAGAACCGTTTCCACTTGCTATGATATATTTTTCTGGCAGAAGACTTGTGAGCTGCCACCAAAATGGTTTTAACTAGAAAGGATTATTAATCTCATTAATAGAACTGGAGCAGCCAAGTGGTGAGTTTCAGATCTTGGTGAGGAATCCTCAAGGGATGCAAAATAAGATCCAAAACCAAATCCAAGATTCATGGTGAAACTGCCAGGTGAAACCAACGGGAGGGGAACCAGACTTGGCGAGCCCAGAATGGGGCAATGAGGATTACTGTTCTCCCCAGCCTGTGAGATTTCTGAAGAAAATTCAGAATGAGAGGTAATGGGGGTTAAGCATAAAGAAGACCAGGAGGTGAAGCATGAACCAGTGCATCTCTGGGGGATTCCCCCTGAGGGGGGTTCAGAGTGAAGAACTCTCTGCATTTCGAGTTGGAAGGAGATGCAAAGAGATCACAGCAAGGCCAACCTTACTTGAGGAAGATCTGTTTTGCTACTGAAGGATTCAGAGACCACTTGCAATGCAGTAGAATAGTTCTGCTGAGCTAGTCCACCAGAATTTTGGACCTTCCCGGAATGTGTATTGCCACCAGAAAGCAGTTGATGGAAATCACCCATTCCCTCACTCTCATGACTTCACAACAAAAGGGGTAAGATCTGGTTCCATCCTATTTGTTGATATACCACACTACTGACATGTTGTCTGACTGAATAGCAATAGTCCCTAAAGGAAGATGGGCATGAAGGGCCTGCAACACTAGAAGAACTGTCCTCATCTCCAGGATGTTTATATGAAAATTGGTCTTTGAAGGGGACTCATGCTTTGGACAGTTCTTCCCAAGTAATGCCCCCCACCCTATCTGGAAAGCATCCATGGTCACTGTGGTTGTGGGAAAGGATGGAACAAAGAGACATCCCTTGACAAGGTCTGGGGAGAGAATCCACCATTGAAGAGACTCTGCAAGCCCAGGAAATCTGAACTGGAAGGAACAAGGGTGGATCTAGCAGTGACCATTGAGCTGCTAGCATCCACTGTAGACCTCACATACAAAGTTGTTCAGAGGGTAGAAGATTGATTGTGGCTGCCATGCAGCCCAGAGCCCACAGAACTGTCTAAGCTGAGGGAAAATGAGCCTGGAGAATGTAAGAAACATGAAGTCTTAAATTGTGTATCCCTTTCCGGGGTGAGGAAAACCTTCATTTGTATGGTGTCCAACCAAGCTCCTATAAAGTCTAGGGTCTGGACTGGAGTCAGTGATGATTTGCTGAGGTTTATAGTAATTCCCAGACTGTTCACTAATACCAGGAAATAGTCCCTGGCTTGGCACATCAGATGCTTGGTGGGGACAGCAAGGAGCCAACTGTCTGGGTAAGGAAAGACTTGAATTCCCTGAAGCCTAAAGTGAGCTGCTATTACCACCATCACTTTGGTAAACACCCTGGGGGCTGTGGTGAGACCAAAGGGGAAGGTCATGAACTGATAATGATTGCCCCCCAGCCAGAAGTGGAGAAACCTGACAGAGAGCCTGTTCATTTTGATATGATAGTAAGTGTCCTTGAGGTCGATCGAGCACATCCAATCCTTTTCCTGCAGGTAGGGCAGGATGGACTGAAGGGTGACCATCTAAGGGTGACCATCCAGAACTTTTCCTTGGCTATAGATGGGTTCAAGGTGGAAAGATCCAGAATGGGTCTTAGGTCCCCCATCTTTTTTGGCACTAAAAAAGAACCTGGAATAAATGCCCAATCTAGCTTGGTCTGGATGGATGGTTTAGATGACTTGTTTTTAGCAGCTTGTCTATTTCCAGTGCTGCTACCCCCCTTTCGTGGATGGAATGTCTCAGAGGTGCTTAGGTGGGAGACGTGGCTCTACAAATGGGAAACAATAACCTCTGGACATGATTTGCAACACCCAATGGTCTATTGTTATGAACTCCCACTCCATTGGGTGTAGCGAGAGGTGACCCCCAACCACCTCCAGAGATGAGCAGTTGGGCAGGCCCTAAGGCCTTCTGTGCTGGCTTGTCCAAGAACAGTTCTCAAGACTTAAAATTTCTTGGACCCCCCCCCCTCTGCCTTTGGGCTGGCATCTATCATAACCCCGTCTGCTTCTGGGTGAAGATATGTCCTGAGTGTCCCAGAAGAAAGAGATTTCCAGAACCGCGTGTTCTTTGCCCCTCACTGATTCCCACAGAAGGATCTTTGAAGGACAGAGAAGTGGATCCTGACAGCAGACAGTCTTTTCCCGTCCAACTCACTCTGGACCAGCGTTTAAGGCACAGACTTCCCAAACAGGGAAGAACCATCATAGGGGGCATTATCAAAGGACTCCTTGAAGGGTTCTGAAAAATTACACAGCTGGAGCCGGGTATGGCACCTCATGGCAATGCCAGACCCAGCTACCCTGGCAGTTCCCTCCATAGCATGGGAAAGGAGGTGCATGGAAGTGTTGGCTACTGCCTTTAGAGTGGCCATTCATGTGGAGAACATCTTCTTGCCTTCCGCAAACATGGACTCCAGGGACGACTCAGTGACTTTGTTCACCAGGTCACATTGCAGTCAGATGACATGTGCCATATAGTTCAGCACCCTTATGGTGAAGGTTGCTGAAGAGTGCACCCGCTTCCCCATATGGTCTGTAGTCCTCGACTCCTGGTCAGGAGGATGAACCATAGAGCTCTCCTGTGTGAGCTCTTTCTTTGTAGCAGCTGCCACCATCATAGCATCTACTGGGGACCCCTTCCTCCAGCTAGTCCTGTCTGTTGGGGGATTGAGGATTTTATCTGGACACTTGGGAGTAGGCTCCATGGTGTCCTGTTCCTTCCATGCCTGAGATGTTATCAGGACACCCAGAAGGTAAATGGGCACATGCCGAATGCCTCCAGGTACACCGACTCATCCGGGGTTGGTTTTTGGGTGGACCACCCCCCCCTTTAGCGAAGGTGTTCCATGATGTCTCCAAAGGAGACATCTTCGGGGGGTGACCTGGGGGAACCTTCCTCTTCCTCCAAGTCGGTGTCATCTGTGAGGGACTCTGGAGAGGAGTCCAGGTGCCTCCTTTTGCATGTCCACTTGCAAGGATCCTCCTCAGTGGGACTCTCTGGAAGGGACTCACAAACAAGTTGCTCTTGAATGGGAGATCCCTGAGGCCAATCAAGCATGGACTGTCCCTGAGAGGACAGGAGAGTTGAGGCTGTACCCAGAGCCGAGGAAGTCGGGATGGAGCCCGAGGATGAGATGGTCAGATGTCTCAATGCAATCGAGAGGACCCTCTCCACCATGTCAAATGTCAAAGGAGAGTGGGCATACTGAGAAACGAGCAGAGGAGCCGCTCCCCCGAATCTGACAGTGAAGTCAGAGCCAAGACTGTGGGAGCCAAGATGTCGAGAGGGAGACTGTGCTCTGGCAAGCTTGGAGCCAACAGCAGCCCCTCAGATCTGATGCTGAGGCTACAACTTTGAGAGCTTGGATCTGATCCAGTTGGATCCAACACACTCAATGCAATTGGCGTTGAGGTACAGGGTAACATCTGCACCGACACTCTGACCCCGAGGGCCCTCGGATCCAAAGACTCAAAAACAGACAGTTGAATTTGAGAAGGAGATATAGGGGTGAAAAAAGGCTGTGAGCTCCCCATTCTTGAGGGAGAGGAGGCTGACAAGACTCCTATATGGATCTGGGTGAGGATGAACTTCTGCATCATCCTGTCCATCTTAGCTTCAGTAAGACTATGGGTTGACCATGAAGATGAAGCTACCAACACCGGCCAGGAGTGTCGGTGAGGGGAAGCCCTTGAGGGTGGCCTAGATATCTCTGGCTCTGTGGAGAACCTGGGTGAGTGGAGCTGAGGGCAACAAGGGCTAGGAGGGGTCTTAGCTTTAGCTGGCAGACCTGCCACAGCTGAGCAGTCTGGAGACCTTTTTCTAGATTTGTCTTGTCTGTATTTGTCTCCCTACCCAGACCTCATGGCAAAAGTTTGAGTCCCATGTGTCTGGGGAGAAGCAGAAGTAGAAGCAGCAGTGGGAGATGCTGCCTAGGCAGAAGTTATGGAGACAGCTTTCTCTTATGAAGGGAGAAAGCCCTTCATGATTAACTTAGCCCTCCTGTCCTTCAGGGACCGTGGGTTGAAGCACACACTGATAGGGCAGGTGATAAGTAGGTGGGCTGCACCCAAATAAACTACAAATAGAGTGTAGTCATCTGCTGAGGCGTGCTTATGACTACACTCCGTGCACTTCCTAAAGACTGGCTTGGGGGTCTCAGCCACCTTAGGACACAACAAAACTCCACACAAACTTCACAAATTTCCACAGACACTCACACACACACACACACACACACACACACACACACACACACACACACACACACACACACACACACTCTCTCTCTAAATGAGGAGAGGGAGCAAGGAGGCTAAAGGGAAAACAAATACTTTTTTTTTTGTTTACTTAGAACACACCAACAGACAAAGCGGGTATAGGGAGGTTAAAAGTTTAGAAAGGGAAAAACCTTCTCTCACACCTGAAAGGGAAATGCAGTAAACTTACCCAAAAAAAGCCTGGAGCTCAGTGATCACAATGCGTAGCTTTTCAGTGGCAAATGAGATCTGAGGGAAGGAAGGATTCAGGGGAGCATTATGGGTAAGTTTGAAGCTCGGATCAGATGGTAGTGATGCAGCCATCTCAGATCTGATTCAGATCCGAATACCCACAGGTTGAAGACCAAATGAAGTCAACCACTTCAGATCTATAATATTAATATAACACTTACATGTTTTCTATTTGAGAAAGAAAATTAGTTATGAGGTGGCTTGCTTGAAGTCTTTTGGGGGCAATAATTGAATTTTAATGAACTGTGACTGTGGATGCTGAACTCAGCTGTTCATTTATCACTAGTTCAAGAAATGTGCCAGAGAAGAATACTGTTTAAGACATCTGATTACTTACAGTACTTCTTCCCTGGGATTCATTAACAACTGTGTAGGCTTCACATGAAATCTGACGAGCAGCAGTGCTCATTCAATATACATGCTGCTCATCATGCTTAGACATTTTTAAGCACTGTTTTTTGGACATCAGCAGTGTTGGAGGACATGAAACAGTCTTATGGAGCATGAGCACACAATGTAAACAAAGCTACTTGCATGTAGATATACCCATTATGTGAGCACATGTGGACAGCTTATATGAAGAAAGAGCAAGCTGAGTACAAGACTTAAGATGCAGGGGATGTTAAGTGCCATGAATATATATAGAATACAATGTTAATAGTGCAGGCATAAGTACAAGGGGAGGATAAAAGGATAAATGGACCAAATCAAGTGTGTCAAAATGACACATATGTACATATGTGAAGTGGAGAGCTGTGATCAGGGTGTATTTTATTTCTGGGACAGGTGCACATTTTTTTTTGGGAGAGAGATGAAAGTTGGAGAAGGTCCTTAGGAGTGAGAGGGTCAGGTAGAAAGGGTAAGTTTGTTTCAGGTGCAGACATACAAGAGACACAAGACAGGCAGGAATGGTGATGGACACCACAAAAGGTTGGCGACACAAGATTAGGGATAGGTAGTGGACCTCAGACATGCATCCAGGTCTAGCTCAAGAAGAGTGAGAATGTAGTCCCACTCTCAGAACTGTCATTACTGTCTCCTATGTCAGCTGCCTGGGACAGTTCTGGATATGGAATATACCTACACATGATATTGCTGCAGTGGGGGATATTTGCATATAACATATGTGCAGACATGCAGAGCAGCAATGACACCGGCCATGCAGCATACCTGCATCATACATCCATGTTGTTGATACAGCAGCATATGTATATTCATCTATGTGCATTTTCAGTCAAATATGGGAATGCATTGAAAAACAAGTAAGTATGGTGATTGAAAATGGAAACAGCTACTCAGAAAGTCATTTAGTTCTGGTGGTAAGCATGTGCAAGACATTAAATGTGATATGTGACACAGGTATGTATACAGAGGCATACGTATGCATGTGTGACTGGCAGATGATACATCAGTCTGAAAGGAAAACAGCAATCATATCTATTTACTAAGAAAGATACATGTATTCAGGCACAACATCACATAGTGCATTATTGTCCTCAATATCATTACTAACAAATGTCAATGCCAGTCTGGTAATACATATCCAAAAATGACTCTATCCAAATGTGTCATAAAAATATAAGAAAATCCTGTGGCATTAGACATGTCAACAACTGTAGACAATGTACTGTGTCAGTGACCAGCACAATGTTCAGCATTGCCACAAGGTTAGAATGACACAACAGGACACATATTGGATCACCTTTTGGTGTTATACTAATGCAGTCTAGGGACCCATTAGGACAGCTCACACAGTATTCCTTTCTACATAGCATGCAACAGACAACAAACTGTTATACTGTGCAGCCAATGTAGCCATGATCTCACCATGTATGCCCTCCTGACCTTCGTGTAACACATGCAGCTGGTGTGCTACATGATCGGTTGCATGGGCAAGAGTACAAAGGTCAGCTGCATGATGTTGCTGGGAACATTCATTCACATGTAATAGTAGGTGGACAGCCTCTGACACATGTCCATGCACAGCAACATTACTCCCACATGTCTCTCAATGGGCAGTACCTCTCAGATGTGGGGGAGAGTCACCCTCATCGCCTGGCTTTGCATGGGTCAGTGGGTCATAGACATCATCATGTCCTGCAGCTGCTATTGCCATGTTATCAGAATGTCCAACTACATTACACTCAAAATTTGAGCCTACAGCATGATCCATATGGCTGTCCCCCTTCTCAACTGGACAATAAACACAAATCTGTGGCCTGTGTTGTCATGATCTGTGCTATCACAGTTGCCCACATCACATCCCCACTTGGAATCAATGGATGACCTACTGGAGGAGGCAAATAGTGAATGGGCTACAAGAAAAGATAGATGACACAGATTATGTACATGCATAAGCAACACATGATTCAGTTTAGTAATGATATATGGGCCAACTATATGATCACAGTGATAATAGGGATATCAACATAGCAGGACAATGTGCCTGGGTGAGGTTCATGGACCCTATATAACAGAGAGATTTCATCTATGCTACGTGTTGCACGCAAATAGCACAGCATACTTGACATGCCCTAGTGGGACACCACCACCAGAGGTGAGGTTTGAACTGAAACTGTCATAGAGACACATAAACAACACATCATCTGTAACCAAATAACAACCATCATGCAATGTTCTAGCAAAGGTATAACACACATAAGATAATATGGGCACATAGTGTTTGGTAGAGGCTGCTGGGCATGTTGCTTTTGTCCTGGGCAGGTGAGGATGACTACAGTAGTCAGGAAGTGCAGAGATGTAATCATCAATATTAACATGTAATAACCATATCAAATGTCTTATCATTTGCATCATCTCTGTTTGAGAACTGTGTCATCAGTGGTAATATAGAGCCTGTAGGATGATAAGGCACACTAACATCAATATCTGGGAATGATCCACAGTCATGACTGCAGGCAAAGGCACAGGATAAATAGATTACAAACTAATAAGATATGGAGACACTTACATGACAAATGGTGTACATGTTGTCCAGCTGACCCTATGTATGGAAAGAAACATCATAAATAACATACATCATGGTTGTGCTCAGATTTGTTTTCCCTTATAAACAAGGTGGCCAACCATACCTGGTCTGGCTGTAGGTGCATCTTAACAGGCCATATCTTGGGATGATGTATCTGTAATATGCAATGACATACACAAATCAAATTGTGAGCCTAATACAATGTCATGACAGGTGGCAGAGAAAAACAAATATTACTAAATTCAAAGTTGAAGAATCTTCTGATCTGGTCAGAAAATATATTCTTATAATTAGAGAGTCAGTTATTAGAGGAAACAATACTTACATTTGCCGAGAAGATAATGAATATCAAATAGTGTTATGCTTGCCAGGAGCAAAAATAGAGGATGTCAGACAGGCCTTAGAACACCTTAATGTACTGAAGTACAGATCTGCTTTTATTCATGTCAATACATATGAACTCATCTGCAAGAATTCTCTGACTGATCAAAGAACAAATAAAAAAACTGTTAGAGAAACTATTGCCAAGTGTTATCTTTATTCTACCTTTACTGTGTATTCTGAATGCACAGCATGTTTAAGCAACTTTGTACTAGGATAACCAGATTACTGCTAGTGATGGCAACAACTGACCAGATTTTGCCATAAAACATAACAGTCATTCTCTGTCACTCATCAGTGGTGCATGATGCCAAACTCCATGCAAACACTGTAGACAAAAACTGAAGGGTTTCTTATGGGCAATTTCTGGCCATATGTGTAGTGTGTAATTCTATTTTTTAACCAGATCAATCATGTGCAAAAGGGGTTTGTAAGAAATTGGTGAAATGGGGGGCAAACAGAGGGGAGGACACAGGGGAAAGAATAAAGGAATTTACAGGAAGGGAAGGGAGAAAACCATAGCTATCCAGTTCTTCACAATGTAAATGTAGAACTATAGACAGAATTTGCTGCATTTAGACTGTCACTAGACCAAGGGTAGGTGGCAACAACAGATTAATATTTTAAAGCCAGTTTTACAAAGTCAAGTGTGTCAAGAAGGCACATAGGTGAAGTGGGTAGCCATGTATGGTTATTTTTTTTTTTTTGTTGTTGAGACAGATGCCTGTATTTTTTACTTTCAAAGAGAGAGAGAGAGGAATATTGGGGAATGGGCTTAGGAATGTGATGGTCATGTAAGTAGGGTAGGTGAAGAAGCAGGTATAGACATACAGGATAGACAAGAAAAACAGGGATGGTGATGGACACAAATAGGAGGGGACATTAAAGGTGCACCCATGTCAAGTTTGAGAACAGTGAGTATTTAGTCCTCACCCTGAGAGCTGTCATTAATGTATCCTGCCTCAGGTTCGTGTATCAGTGCTGGACATGGCAACATCTTGGCAATATGAAGAAGCACCTTTTATAATGGCTGATTTGGGCACCGAGGCCCCTTTCTATGATTCTCTCCACCCAGCTTTTGCTGGGTAACAAGATCACCACCTTTGCTACTGCTAGTCCCAAGGGTATTAGTGCACCAGCAGCTGGGACAGAGCCACCTGACACTGATGGAGTATGTAGGGCAGCTATTGCCGAGACAGTGCTGACAGGTTGGGACCCTGAAGTGCTTAGTATTGGTACTGCAACCTGTGGAGGGATGGCTGGACAATCTGTAGTGGTAGGTCTACTTATCTGTGATGACTGTTAGTATTTGTAAGCAGAAATGTAGGACAACAGAATATTTTTAAGTCATGTAAAATATTCTCCCCCCAAAAATGAGAAAGAATGGGTGGAGTGAGACAAAAAAGGGAAAAAATTAGAGCCATGGCATGTCACATTACTATATGATTTCACTACATACACATTCATGATTACCCATTCTAAACACCTTTGCCACATCCAGGTATGATGAAAAGGTCTTACTCTGTTGTACCATTAGTTGATTACACTGATATGATATCATAAACATGACTATTTATTTCAGTACTGCTGCTTATGATTACAATAGTTATTAGGCTTATGGTAAGACCTGATGCATACATACCCTGTGACTGTCTGAGGTAACTTAACCTCTCATGGTGTGTCTCCCTGTTCATAGGATCATAGGATTATAGGAGGTTACTAGGCTATTGCCCCTGAGGCCCTTAATAAGCCTAGCCAAGAGTTTAGCCCATGTTTAGACAAGTCAGCACCCAGGTCACCTGTCCAGCAGGGACACAGATGGAATCCCAGGGGTGTATTTTCTGTTTCCCATCCAGTTATCCAGGTTGCACTTAAAAAGAATAATGAGGTACTCTGTTTGACGTGGAGAGGAAGTGTATTCTACAGATGGGGGAGTCTCTGGAACACAAATCTGTCCCATCAAGTCCTAGTGATATCACAGACCAGGTTGAGGTCGCATGTATGGGTTGCTTGAGTGGAACTTGACTTGCGGATAGGCAGCAGTCCCATCAAGTCAGAGTTTGAGATTTCTTTGTATGCCAGACAGAGGTGACTTCTGAGGAGTCTGTATAAACTGAGCAGAGCGACAAGGCTTTTAGCCTACCTGTGTAGGGTAGATGTTTCAGGCCCTAGATTCTCCTGGTGAGGAACCTCTGTGGTCTTTCCAGCTGCTGCATGTGCTTTGTGAGGTACATGCCAAAGGGGGGCATTGTACTCAATAATTGGCCATATAAGGGAAGAATACAGGGATTGTATGACCTCTTTGTCCCTGGATGAGACACCCTTACTTATGAGATGTTCAATGCAATGTCTTCAGCATCTGTGCAATAGAAAAAGGAGAAGAAGGAACATTCATGCATAATGAATAGTAGCCTTGTCTGTTTACTGCATTCTATATCATTTTAATGCTGATGGGTCAGTATACTTACACAATAGAGGCATGTCAGCAGTTCTAAACTCATAGTCCCATAATCCCAATGGCTAAGGAGGTCCTTCTTGCAATTTTTCAAGTCACTATAGTGGTGACAACAGTTGTCTCCAGTGTGTGGGATGCAGGTTGCACTGGAGACAGCCTTGGATAATCTGTTCAAGCGTAAGTCTTTTCTTTTTCTTTTAAACACCTTTATTGAATTATCACTTGTACTGAAACCTGGTATAGTCTCCCTGCAGCAGCCTACAGCTGTAGTGTTTCATGAGAAGTGCCACAGAAATCCTGGACTCCTCAACACTCCACCTCTGTGCTCTAAATTTAGCACCATTATCTCCCCTCACCATCCATGTCTGCAGAAGTCAGGCAACAACTGTATTTCTGAATTGGTGACAAATTTCAATCTCACATTTGACAACCAATGCACAAGCATGCACAGCCATGCCATCTGCATTTGAATGATGGAAAACAGAGAGATCCATTGCCAAACACAGAGGAAGGTATTTTAGCAAACCGTAATGAAGATGTTAAACATGGCAGTGAGATTTGCCATGTCTGATGCTCAGCCTATTCATACTTTTTCATATGGTCAACACTGACATACGTAATGGCTTAGCTAGTAAGCCTTGGTCTTTGAGAGTATTAAACAGGATGAATTGGACATGATTTTTTTTTGGAAATTACACACTGCAAAAAGTCAGTTCATGAGCTGAGTAACACAGGTTGTGTATGATACATTCATATTTCACAATACATACTTTCTTAAACACAGCATTGGGTTATGTGAACAATCAAGACAATTTGGGGAACAAAGATGGCTGCCGTTCTATAAGCACTGCAGTACTTCAGCTCTTCAAATACCTGAGAAAAAAATCAACCCTGTGGAGTTATACTTAGAGTAAACAAACTAATTGGCAGTTATTACTAATTGACCAGAAGTCACTTTTGGTTCTGAGAAAGAAAAATCGAAAAAAAATACTTGGTAATAGCAGGATTGGATCTGATTGTCAGGTTGACTCTGAACAGAGCACCAAACAAAGGACTGATTGATCTCACTTTTGTAACTTTTCTTTGGGAAATAAATCTTCGTGCAGAATTTCAAAATGTCAAAGGAGGACAAAAATATGGAAACTACAACTTCCAAAACCAAACTGTCAGCTTTGCAATCACCGGAGAAAGAATCTTTAATTAAGAGACAGAAAACTATCAAGCAGCAAGAGACTGCAAAAACAGGGCCATCACCAAAATCTGATCAACAGGTCACAATGGAAGAAATCAAATCAGCATTGCTACCTATACAGGATGCCTTAAAAGAGCTAACACCTCAAACACTTTCATTTAGTGACACATGTAATCGGATTCTCGAAAGAATGGAGAAAGCAGAAACTAGAATTGCTACCAATGAAGACAATATATTAATGCTCACTAAAAGAACAGAGACACATGGAACTGACATTCAAATGATGCAAAATAAAATTCTGGACTTGGAAGCAAGATCCAGACGTAACAATATAATCATTAGAGGGATCCCAGAATCTATTCAATGGTTAATCATAATATACTCCTTGACAAGCTACATCACTATTCTCTTGGTTCACAAGCTCTTCAATGGTTTAGGAGTTATCTCCAAAACAGGCAACAAGCAGTGCTATGGGATAACAACCTTTCTTCCTTACTCCCAGTAAACATTGGGGTTCCACAAGGCTCAATCTTAGGTCCCCTTCTTTTTTCTTTATTTATCAATGACCTGCACTTGAACATTCCCCAAGCCATCTGTATTCAATATGCTGATGATTCAACTTTAATCTGCGCTACTAATAATGTTTCCTCCCTCCAGTCCCTTACCCAAACAGTCTTCCATAATGTAGAGAGATGGTTTATGGAACACTCCCTCCTTCTCAATGCCAAAAAAACAAAACTTCTTCTCTTTACTCCTACACACAAATCTCCAACTCCTTTCTTCACTAACTCCTCAAATAATGCAACCTGTATTAACCCAGATATGACCACTCGCCTATTAGGTGTAACTATTGATAACCATCTTAATTTTGATGACCATATTAACAATACCATTAAATCAGTTAACAAAAAAATAGGTACTCTCTACAGAATTAAACCCTTTCTTACCCCTGCAGCCAGAAAAACCTTGGCCCAGACCCACCTGATCTCCACCCTTTTCTATGCCTCTGCTATATATACAAACTTATCTAAATCCAACCTTACCAAACTATCTACCTGTTACAATAGTATAACTAGATTCATTACTGCTACCCCCTTCAGAACTCATCACTGTCACAACCTCAAGCAACTAGACTGGTTAGAGCTAAATAACCACATACTCTATCAACAGCTACTTATCACTCATAAGTCTCTTTTCTACCCTGATGCTACCCCTAGCCTTAAAAAACTAATTTCACCATATAAAAACCTATCCACACTACGCTCTGCTAATAAACTCCTTGTGGCCTTAAATAAATCATATAATAAAGCTGGGGATTCATTATTCTCTAACTCTGTCGGGAAATTCTGGAATCAACTCCCTCATGAAATAACTAACCTAGACTCTACATCCCTCTTCAAAAGACACATCAAAGAATATCTAAAATCCCAGTGGTTATGCCCTTGTGCTAACCCTGACTGAAATGATTTCATTATTTCCCAAGTTCCCCCCTCTCCCCTTACTGGCCCTCTAAATAATAGGTTTAATTATTGACTGTTTTATCTTTGATAGTGACTCTACCTTAGCATTTTATTTTATTCTCACATATGTTTTCCCACCTTGTGTTCTGCTTATCTATCTTTTATTTAATATAACTTCAGAATATTCTATACCATGTATTTTACTTTTATTTGATTTTTTCTCTATTTACATACATTTTGTCAGTTTTAGTTTTTCTTAAATTGCTAAATAAGTCTACACTGGTACTTTTGTATTATGCTTATTTTGGTCTTTTGTAATAATTGTTTTACTTCGTGTATTTGGAGCTTTTCTCCCCGGGCCTCTACTGAAAACGGATATATGTCCAGTAAGACTAGCCCGGTCAACAAATGTAAAATAAATAAAAATAAAAAAATAAATGACCTGATCACTTCTATTACACAAATATTCGAAATACTGCTCAAGGACTCTGAGGTTGTTAAGCAGATGGTCATAGAAAGGGCGCATAGAGCATACAGAGAATCTCAAGCTTCAGATATACCCAGACCTGTTTATGTTAAAATATTGAACTACCAAGATGTGAGCAAAGTACTGTTAACTATTAAAAAATCTGGTGGATCTATAATGTGGCAAAATAATAAAATTTCTATAGCACAGGATTTACCAACACAAATAAGGCAATCTAGACAAATGCTGGCTCTATATTGTAAGTTTCTGATTGACAAAAATATCAGATTTCAAATGAAATATCCTAATAACCTAATTTTTACTGTGGATGGCATTAAATACTCTGTAAGCACAAGGAAAGAAGCAAGACCTACTTTTCTGAAGATTTTTAAGGCTCTCCCATCTTCAGAAATGTGAACAGTTCATTTTGGCTTTCTGCAGCACCAGGGAGAATGGATGTTTCATTTACGACAATCTGAGGCTTTAAAATCCTTTGTCTGTTCTGTTTCTTGTAGCAGGTCTGGAATTTTATTTTCTTATCTTCTTATCTCGTAGTTCCAGTTGATTGAACTGCCTTTACAGTTTAAATAGCTGAGAAGAAAGAGGAACTGCTGGCGAAGTAAAAAGAAACCTGTTTGGACTTATTTTGCAGGAAAAGGACTGTAAGATAGTGTGTGAAGTCAAAGTGATGCAGGTAAACGCTGTGGAAATGCATTGTGTATTAAAAAAGGAGATGCTTATGTGTAGTGGCAGAATAAGGTACTGTAGTTTTTTTTTTATATTTGTTTTCTTTTTTTTCCCTATATCTCCCTTCTCTTTACTCCTTTCCTTTATTCCTGTAGATAGGTGGTATTATTTCTAACTGATAAATGATGTAAAAATGGTTAGTTGATCAGATTTAAACAATGTGCATATAATAATAAAAGAACATAAAAGAAGTTATTTTTATGTGTAATTTAAGGCATTTTTTGCTTATTTCTTCTCCTTTGCTGTGCTCCCTTCATGCTTTTTTTTTCCTCTTTTTTTTATTTTAACCCCTTGGTTCCTCTCTTATTCACATATGGTTATTACAAATGAAAGTGCCATTATAGTTTTATTTTGAACTGCATTGATTTTCAATATTAATATGTTAGTAGGTAAGTTGTAGGGAAGAACAAAGCAGATTAAAGTAATTAGATCATTTTATTCAGTAGATACAGGATGTTGGGAAATGTTAAATAACTGTCTGCTTTCTATGTCAACTAATATTTAATACTGTGTAGAACAACAAATTAGAATGTTATTTGCTATTGCTGAATATAAAGCTGAAGTGAACTGAAGTACATTAGAATCTCAGGGTACAATTAGTTTATTTGTATATCCATAAATATGTACAGAGCTGTAGTTACCTATAAGTAGTGTTTAGTAGGGAATGTCAGAATTAGGCTTTGTAGACGTAGAAGTAGTTGTTGTAGGTTTTTTGCATGGGGTTTCATTGTTAAATAATAGAATTAGTAGATTAGTTACTCAGATGGTTTCCAGTAATGTAAAAAAACCTATGTTCATCCTGGTCCAGAGGAATAGTGGGTAGGCACTGGGTAGGGATAGGATGGCAGTTTTGCTTCCATACAATTGATGATATGCCAACTTATGTTATTCTAAGGTTGCTCAAAGAGATTAGCTATCGAGTTATATTTCTAATGAACGTTAAATGTGGATAATAGAATCTTGGAATGTCAAAGGACTCCAGAACATGAAAAAAAAAAGCTGTTTTTTCATTTGTTTCTCAAATCATCGGCATGTTGTATTTTATTACAAGAAACACATATGACTAATGATCAGTGGGAGTCAGTGAAGGATAAGAAATGGGTTAGGAAGATTGTGACGGCGGAAGGAACAACAAATAGTGCAGGGGTGGCAATTTTAGTTAAGAATCACTTTCAGGGAGATATTAGGGATGTGAAAATGGATCAGGAGGGTAGATGGTGTTTGGTCCTTCTCACATCCAAATGTTATGATAAACCTATAGTACTAATATGTGTATATGCCCCTAATGTTAATCAGCATCATTTCATAGCTTCAATCTATTCCATTTTACAGTCATACAATAATTGCTATATAGTGTTGGGAGGTGACTGGAACTCTTATCAAGATCCTAAATTAGACAGGTTGGGTGCTTCTTCAGCGTTCAATAAACAGGCAATGGTAGCATTGAAAGAATTGAAAATGGATTTCAAACTCTATGACCCTTTTAAACACATACACTCACAAGGGAAAGCAGAGAATTTTACTTATTATTCAACCTGCCATAAAATGTGGTCAAGAATTGACTTTTTCTTAATTTCAGAGGTGTTGATCTCAGCTGACCCTAGTGTTTCTAATCAAGTCAGACAACTCTCAGACCATTCAAAGATAACTTTAACCTTAAACAGTAGTAATATGGATACTAAGAGGCTTTGAGGGTATAATTGGTCCTTGAACCCATATTTACTAACCAAGGAAGATATATTAATGGAAGTCAAGGAGATACTTAAACAGTCATTAAATAATATTTCCCAAAATAGACACCCAATAGATATAGAATGGGCTGCAACTAAAACGCAGCTAAGAGGACTATTTATACAAAAAGCTACATATTATAAAAAATTACAAAAGAAGACTCAATTGGATTTAGAAACTAAAATTCAATTACTGGACCAAGATTTGATGAGGAACTATAATGAACAGATAGAAACTGAGCTACTAAGATGTCAAAAAGAACTATTTTTACTTCATAATAGAAATTTGTCACTTTATGAACAAAGAAATTTAGTTAAATATGCAAATCATATTCAAACCCCCTCGAAAGCATTAGCTCGTATTATTAACCAGATGAAATCAACACGATTAATTACTGAAATACACTATAACAATACTACATATACTGACAAGGCAGATATCATGAAGACCTTTGAAAAAAATTTTAATCAGATTTATGGTGAGAAGCAGACACTCTTGCAAGATAAAGACAGAAAAGATTTTTTACAGAGAATCACTTTCCCTAATATTGACAAGGAATTTCATAGAGATTTAATCAAACTGATTACAGTTGAGGAGGTGTCCGAAACAATCAAGAAACTGAAGCCTCACAAAGCCCCAGGCCCAGATGGTTTGACCTCGGAATTCTACAAATCTTTTAGTGCGATTTTGAGCAGTGTATTGTCACAGACTTTTAATTATATCACTCTAAATAGAATTAATGATCCTCATTTTAATGCCTCAAGGACAGTTCTGATATTAAAAGAGAAAGGTGATTCCAAAAATCCTGATAATTACAGGCCTATATCACTTTTGAATATGGACATGAAAATCATGACATCCATTCTGGTGAGTAGGCTGAAAAAGGTAATAAACCCAATAATATCAGAGGAACAGGCAGGGTTTATGGATGGGAGGCAGACCACGGATAATACCTTAACGCTCCATACCTTAATCTCTTATGCGAAATATAAAAACCTGAATTTGTATGCCCTAATTATTGATGCTCAAAAAGCATTTGATAGGGTTAATTTGGATTATTTATTTGATACATTACCTTATTTTAATATACCGCAGGAGTTTATCTCAATGTTAAGGATACTATATAGAAATGCATACACAAATTTATTTATAAATCACGAATGCTCGAATAGGATAAAAATCATAAATGGTACCCGACAAGGCTGCCCATTATCTCCCATCTTATTTAATCTTTACTTGGAGCCTTTATTTTTACACCTTAAGCAAAATGTTTTTATAATTCTCCTGTACTGTATGGAATAAAGGTTAGGATGGCTGCCTATGCAGATGATTTAAACATATATTGTACCACACCTGTTTCCGATACTGAAAAATATTAGCTGCAATAGAAATCTTTGAGAGAATTTCCAATTACAAGCTAAATTTTAAAAATCTAAAATATTCCCATTAAAGACACCCACACCTTTTTCAATGCTACCATTAATAGGACAAGTATTGACGGAAGAAAAGATAAAATATCTGGGAATTGTCTTCTCAACTGAAAATAGAGATTTTTTTTATTAACAATGTAAAGTCAACTACAGATCAAATAACATTGGATCTTGAAAGATGGAGTAGATTGAAGTTACCGATGATGGCAAGAGCAGCTATCATAAGAATGAATGTTCTTCCTAGAATGTTATATATTTTTAGAGCTGCACAACTCAGAATTACCAAAACATTCTTCAAACAGCTTCATATAAGATTGGGAAGATTTCTTTGGGAACCTAGGAAGACGAGAATTTCATATGAAAAATTGATGGCTCCAAAAAATAAGGGGGGGGGCTGGAATTACCGGATTTCGAAATGTACTATTTAGTGATTCAGGCCAATAGGATTTTAAAGACGTCTTACTTCGATAGTGATAATAGAAAATGGACACCCAAATGGGTGCTCTTAATGTACAAGCATATAAATGAAGTGGGAGTCAACGCTAAAGCATTACCCTTTTTAAATAATTGGACAATGAGTAAATATAAGCTAATGGAGCACATCAAAAGTTATGCAATGGCAATTCAAACTCTTTTCGCTTTCTTAAATTTACTAAAATATATGATGGTTTTCCAACCGTTTCATAGGAACCCAAATTTAACAATTGGTGGTCAATTGATTGATCTAAAGAAATTCCCTTTAATCATGGAGTTAACTGTACTCGATTTATATCCTTTTCTAGGAGTACCAGTACATGATATTTTAAAAGAAATAGAACTCCCTATTTCCTATTTAATTATAGTAAGACAGCTAAAAGACTTGGTTATAAACTATTTTAACAACTTTGAAATGAAAGGGGAAGATTTAATCATTTCTTGTAATCTATGGGAAGCGCTGTTGCAGGACAGAAAATATATAACCGCAGCATATAAATTGATAAAAGAGAGGAAGTATAATAATTATATTCTTTTATCGAGTTACTGGAGAGAGAAATTGATATTGCCAGATGACAATAAGATATTGGAGGCATTTAAATTAACATTAAAGTCTGTATCCCTTCAGAAATTGGTATTTACGCAGCTGATGATATTTAACAATGCATACTATACTCGTCTCACTTTGCACAAATTTGATGTGAAGAATTCACCCATATGCCTATATTGCTTTGATCAGACAGCAGATTTGCTTCACATGTTCTGGAGTTGTAAGTGCATTTATAAATTGTGGAATTCATTAAAATTGCAGTTACAAAAAATGGGTTACCAAAATTCAACACTCTCTTGGGAGTTTATGATTCTTCATATTCCCCCAGAGAATCTAAATAAATCAAAAATGATTGTAATTATGAATATTTGCCTATTAATGAAATTATATATAGCCACAAATTGGTTGAACCCAGCCCAGACATCGTGGGAAAATTTCAGATTGTTGGCAATAAAACACATCTTAGCGCATAAACTGTTAATTAGTGATCACAAGAAAAATATCAACAACATAAAAATCTGGGAGCAAATTTTCAATATTATTTTGGCTTAAGAGGTTACTATCCACTTTTTCTCGGGAACCAGAATATAGTCTAAATCAACCTTAGCTTAGATAGAAAATGTACAGAAAAGACAGATTGTTAGCTTGGATTTGTTAATGTTGGATTTTTTTTTTTTTTTTTTTATTATTTTTCTTTTGATTGTTAGTGCTGTACCTTTGATCAATACATGAGGTTGATATATATGTGAAATTAACCAATGGAAGCATTTTGTATATATTGTATATAATGTGTGAATTTGTAATATGGTTGTGAAAAATAATAAAAAATGATTATTGAAAAAAAAAAGAATCAAGACAATTTGAACAAAAGTATTCTGCCAATCATAGATATGCAAGTGCATTTTTTAATTATCATAATTGTCATGCTTAAGCAATTGTGCACACAATCAGCTTAGTTTCATAAGTAAGTCATTCATGAGATATGCTACCTAGAAATTTGTAGTTATCAAAACATTTCTTGCAAACAACGGACTTATGATAGCTATTTTTATGTAGTGTTACCTTCTTAATCAAAGTGGTTTTAGAAATTCCATTCTGATACACTTTGTAAAAATAAGTTTTATTTGAATATGAATCATCTCGCCTCTCTTTACAAAGTCAGTACAATTACACCTTGTGCACCAAAGATAGTTGCAGAGCTGGTGAATGTTCTCTACTCTTTACTGCCAGAGTTTTGACATCCATGCATCACAGCTAAGCCACATCCAGGTATGATGTGAAGGACTTACTCTGCTGTATCATTAACTGATTACACTATCATATCATAAATATGACTATTTATTTCAGTATTGCCAAATGGCATATGTTTACAATAGATATTAGGCTTATGGTAAGACCTAATGCATACATACCCTGTGACTCTCTGAAGTAATTTAACCTCTCATGGTGTGCCTCCCCATTCACTGCAATGTCTTCAGTAGAGGGATGACCAAATGAAATTTGTCACTTTTTTCCTTTGACAGCAGCGAGCAAGTGTAGAAGGCAACAAACAGCAAATAAAAGCATATGAAGTTGTGATGAAAGTAACTCATAAATCTGAAGTAATGACTTTGACATTCCCTTCACACAGGATAGATTTGAATTCAAGAGCAACTCTGTTATGGGTCCAAAGTCACTGCATTTACAGCTTGTACCACAGAGAGAGGTATATATCATGTGCACATTAGTCACTATAGCAGCAGTAACAGAAGTATTTGCACGAAAAAAGAATACATACATTTAATTTTTCACTTTTCCTTCATCTGTGAGCCTGAGATTTTCTAACTGTGTGCATGCATGTGTCAATGTGTGCATGTGCATGTGTGTGTGTTACAACCTGATCATATGCTCAGGAAATATGCATTAACTCTCACAAATAACACACTATCTGGATATGAACCCTCAATGCAGTGCGATAACGCAGACACTCACTTGTGTTTCTTATCACCATTGCCAGCAACACAGGCTTGAGTAGAAATCAGAAAATGTACATACCATACAGATCTGACTTAGAAAACCATCAAATTACAGTTCCATCAGTAGACAGATCAAAAAATGTTCCTTCCCATTTGCTAGAGCATGTCTAGATACATGTCATATTAACAAATAATTTGGGCTAATGATAGTCCCCAACATATTTATGTAAATGGCGAACTGCAAACCAGGTTCACAAAGCAGTTTAATACAATCCACGCAGAATATTAAAGCACAAAACTAAATATATACAGCTTTTTGTCCAATCCAACAGTAAAATAAGAAATCATTAGATCAAGTGGTGTTGAAATTCCCCTCACAGCATAAAAATTGTAATTAAGTGATTATGTTCAAAGCAAACTTTTAAAGACACAGTTACAATTTTAAGCTATATAGTGCCTTAAAAGTCATTAAGCACTTTTAAGAAGCAATGATATTTTTAAGACCAATACCGACAACACTATGTTTAACCATTCAAACAATTTTAAGCTATATAGTGCCTTAAAAGTCATTAAACACTTTTAAGAAGCAATGATATTTTTAAGACCAATACCGACAACACTATGTTTAACCATTCAAATAGTTTGAACAATTCTGTTGTTATTGTAGAAAAAAAAATCAACTTAACCCTGGAAGGGGTTCCTGGTAGGACAAGATAGATTGGATATTCACATCCCGACCCCACCTCCTGCCTAGAAAACCACAGTGAAAAACTTCTCTAAAGCAAATTTCACACTCCTCAAAACCGAGGTGGAATCCTTCAAAGCCCCCAGGCCTGTGGAAAATATGGCCCAGACCGCAGAATCCTTTATAAATGCATTCTATGAACACCTTCAGGAATGCATGGATCATGCAATCCCAAATAAAACCAAGACCCAATCCTCCAAAGGCAGACGTCCTGTCTGGTGGACCCCAGCCATAAACAAACTATACAATAGAAGGAGGAAGCTACTAAATGATAGAGCAAAATCCCAAAAAGGGAAGGCATCTCTGATCAGTATTAGCAAAAAACTACGGGCACTCATAAAATCGTCTAAGACCAGCTTCGAGAGAAACATTGCACAGGACACTAAGGATAATCACAAGGCTTTCTTTAGTTATGTTAGGAACCTGGGTGGGAATTCCCAGATATGCTCAGAATTAGTACAAAATGACAAAAAAATACAACAAACCCACAGACATTGCCAACATCCTAGCTGACAGGTTCAGCGCAAACTTCTCCCCCCCTCCCAACCAAAAGGACAAATATCTATCTCAGCAGAGTGCTGCCCCCCTGACATCTCAGATGCTCAGGTAAGAGCCGCCCTCTCCAAAGCAAAAAACACAGCATCAATGGGACCAGACGGTGTCCCGGGCTGTGTCCTACATAAACTCCAAGAAGAGCTAAACCCAAACATAAAACTACTGTTCAATCTCAGCCTTACTACAGGATATGTACCCAAAGAGTGGCGTACAGCAACAGTGGTCCCTCTCCACAAAGGTGGTGCCTCAACGGATCCTGGAAACTTTCACCACATAAGCCTGACTAGCTTGGTCTGCAAAGCTATGGAAAGGATCATCATGGACCTCATAAATAAAGATATTGAGGACCTACAGACACTGGATCCTACCCAGTTCAGCTTTGTTAAGGGCAGATCCTGCCTCTTAAACCTGGTTGATTTCTTTGAAACAGTCACCAAGGCCATTGATGAGGGGAAGGTGGTCCACACAGCCTACCTGGACCTCACAAAAGCCTTCGATACAATACCCCACTCGGGCATTATAGATAAGCTCACCAGCTTAAATATAAACCCCTATGTCACTAGATGGATTGCAAACGGGCTCAAGGACAGAACCCACATGGTTAGAATTGCTGGAGCCATGTCAGACTCCAAACCAGTTACAAGTGGAGTCCCACCAGGCACAGTCCTGGGACCTCTCTTGTTCGGTATATATTTCTCGGAGGTAAAAGCCAACACGGAAGGACTGTGGCTGACCAAGTTTGCAGATGACTGCAAACTGGGCACCATAATCGACTCTCTAGCTGACACAAGCATCCTCCAAAAGGGCCTCATAGAAACAGACAACTGGTGCCAGAGTCATGGCCTCAAGCTAAATGCCAAAAAGTGTATAGTCATCCCCTTTGGCAAAAACAAAGTGCCCACAAATTACCACATAGGTGGTAATCCATTAAGTACAGAAGAAGTAATTAGGGACCTGGGGACCCAAGTTGATAGCAGTCTCTCAATTGACAACCACGTGGCCAAAGTGGTTAGAAAAACATTTTATATAGCCCACCTAATCATGAAGGGATTCACATCTAGATCAGGGGAGGTCATTGTGCCTCTTTACTCATCCTTCATCAGGCCCATAATTGAGTACAATGCCCCTTTTGGGATGTACTTTACCAGACACCTGCAGCAACTGGAAAGACCCCAAAAGTACCTCACCAAGAGGATCAAAGGGCTCAAACAGATGCCATATGCTGCCCGGTTAAAGAAACTCCAGCTCTACTCAGTGGCATACAGCCTGTTCAGGGGCGATCTGTGCCTGATGTATAAAGCCATTTCCAACCAGGAATTAATGGACATGCTGCACCTCAGAAAATACAAATCCCATCGAGCTACGCGCTCGAGAGACTTGAACCTCAGCACTGAAATAAATAGGACATGCTGGAGGGACAGATTCATAACCCAGAGGCTCCCTTCACTCTGGAATAAAATCCCAGTCCAGGTTAGGCAGAGTCCCTCATTGACTCTCTTCAAGAGGAATCTTGATGAGTGGATGGGAGATCGTAGGTTTAACCCGGGTATCACTTCTGTGTCACTGTTAGACAGAGGCACAGTATACTAACCTCGAAAAAGGGCATAGCAAAATTAATTTAAAATGGGTGGTGAAAGCCAAACACATTCTGGCTAGGCTTATAAATGCCCTAGGGCAGATAGCCTAGTATGAACCTGTGAACCTATAAGAAATTATAATGGCACTTAAAACTGGATTCCATGCATGTACCTGGTCTGAATGAACATGTGTTTCTATTACCAGTTCTCAAACAAAGTGCAGCTAAACTTTCAAATATCCTGCTACACTTGGTTTTTAATAATAATCCCTAATTGTTGTGATGTATTTTTATAAACACCTGCCCCAACACAATCGGGCTACAGCACCGCTGCCCAGCACATCTGGTACAAAACCTGGTTGCAACCCTCTCTGCTGCCTTTGCAGTACCCGGCCCATGTGCATATATGTTCTTGTTTTATTCTGGAAGAAATGGATAGCTATAGTTCTTTTCTACTTCCTTCCTGTACATTCATGTCTTCCTTTCACTATTTTGTTTCCCCTGCTTGCTCCCTATTTCACCACTTTCCTGTCTTCCCTATTTCTTGTCTTTAAAGAATTATTGTGCGATGGTACGCACTTACAGGAACTACTTGTCAGAGTTAATAGCTAGATATAGTCATGATTGTTATGTTTAATGGTATTCTGTTCTGTTTTTTCCACATCTGTCACAGACCTGGAACTGAATGTGCAAACCCATGTCCCTAGATTGGCATGGATGCAAGACTCATATGATATGTATGCATCTCAACAGTAGGGTTATTTTAGCATTAAAAGATACAATGCATTTATTGGTTAATTGTACATGTATCAAATTGAGCATTCTTTTCTCAACGGGTGTAATAGCGAAATATGCATGCATTACTCTGGAGGGCAAAACAACAGTTCAGTATTACAAAGTAGTCATAGGTTGTGCCTTCAAAATACACACTTCCCAAATATACAGTACTGTTTGGTTTTCATTGATATAGCAATGTAATATCAGAGCTGTAAAGCAGTGTCACCACTGGCTTGCTGTAAACTGTAATCAGTATAATTGGACCGTGCATATGTGCAACGTATGCACACATCAAGGATTGCTTACTGAAATCTGTAGTATATTATGCATCTGTTAGGAGCTGGGTAGTCTTAACAGCAAATAATGGAGCTGATATTGTTAAAAGCAAAGATAGTAGACTAGAGTAAAATACTTCTGTCAATGCTTTGTATGTCACATATGAATTTACTAATGCTCTGCTTTTTTTTCTCTCACCCCAATCATTTTCCCTCTGTTTTTAATTTTTTTTTGTTTTTCCCACAGCACAGAGGGGTAAGCCTGTCCCATGGGATCCTCCTGCCCCCACTCCACTGGCTACACACTGCTGCCCAGCACATCTGCTGCATGACCTGGTAGCAGCCCCTCAGCTGCTCCTGCATTACCTGGCCCCTCAGGTAGTTCTGTCACCACAGGATAGGCCAGTGGTTCCCTCCAGAGGTAGAGAAAGAGGTAATGAGTTTAACACTCGCAATGAATTGTCAGGGTTGGTGCATAGGATTGTGCACCACTAGATGGTGCACACCTACGCTGGATGGAGACACTGCTCTCCATCATTGTATTAAATAACACAAGCAGACACAGATGTCAGACACAACAGCCATTGTTACAGTGAGGTGACAGTGATGACAGCCCACTGGGTGAGGACTCAATTCTCACTGTCACCCAACTTGACAACCATGAGTTTGTGAGGTTCCCCCCTCATGCCAACCATGGTGTTCACCCACCTCATGTGTCCTTCAACATCCCTGTCTCTTGCATTGTTTGTCTAGTCTGTCTCGAATTGATACTGTGAGACTTATACATCTCTGGGGTGCCCTCATTCCTGCATTTCTCAATTCAGTGGTTGAGGGTATACCTCTTCCTCATCCTGAGGTGTGTGTAGTGATTCATACATTGCTCAACAGTGCATGGGATACTGCTACCACTGGTCAGAGGCAAGTCCAGACTATTCCATGCCTCCTTCTTGTAATCCAAACCACGACTGTTCCTCTGCAATAGCCTGGGCCCATGTTCATTCACTAGGAGTCCAACAAACAGTTTGGACTTCTGGCCACCCCATCTTTTTATTCTTTATTTTATTTTATTTAAATTTGTTGACTGGGAGTGTCCGACTGGACATAGGTCCATTTTCAGCGGAGGCCCGGGGAGAAAAGCTCCACAGTTAAAATAAACAGACAGTATATACATTGGATTACATAGTGATTAACAATTTACATAGCAATTACTTACAACATCTTTGAATACAGAATCTCAAAAACTCCCCACTCCCCACTATGCTTTTATCTCAGATCAAGAGTAATGTAGAATGATGTTTTCCAACCATTTGCAGGTACCTTGCTTTTGGGATTAGCAACATTTGAAAGTGCTGCTCATAGCTGATTATTGCACAAACACATTGTGTAAGAATACTCGTTGCTGGGAAATGTGTTTGAATGATGGCCAATAGTATTAATGGAATGCATGGGTCCTGTCTGCTACCTGCGTGGCAGGTGGCCCATTTGTCTGGTTTGTCTACTGCCCCTCTATGCACAAATGAGATGCACTTAGCCAAAGCTGTTTGTGCTAAACAGCTCAGCATGCAAAGAATGCCCCCCACAAAAAAGCGAATTAGTTAAAATGCGGAAAATCATTCTAAGACATATACATTTGAAACTTTTGGTACACATGAGATATGACTACATAGGCCTGGATCCCAACTCTCACTGCAATGCACCATCAGAAAACAGGAGGGGGGACTTATCCATCTTTGCCCCACAAAAAGCTTTGCTGCAAATACATGACATAATTCAAAAACTCAACCAAATGTAACTGAATGTACCCAGATATAAAGGCATGACCTGTAATGTATGCTATGTAATATATTTGGATGTAGTGCACTTAGTGATCACACAACCATCTATGATTATTCCTTGCAAATATACAGTGTTGTCCTAACTTTCTTGTTTTTTGGTCAGTCATCAGTTATCTAGCCAGTACTCAGAGACATGCAGTGTGTAAGCCAGTTTATATAATTTACCTTAAAAATGTGAGGATATTCACTGGGAACACTATGACATGCAGCTGTCATCAAATCAATGGAAGGTTGGATGCCACAAACAAGCATAGACTGCTGTTTTGGGGCTGGGGAGCAAAGGTGAGTTCCTGTCACGGAACATGCAAAGGTATAATGTTTTTCCAAGGGGGTGTACCCAGGCTGAGCTACTGTTATAGCACAAACAAGGCTATATCTTTCTTGTTACTCTCCTTCTTTTGCATCCTGCTTGTTTGATCTTGTGAGAGTGGTGAAGCCAGAAACTCTTATGTGTCTCATTACTTTTAAACTTCTCTCTATTATGATTTCCCATTGCAAATGTATGGTGCTAAACTGAGGGCATGCACTGATCATCATTACTTTGGAGAGGCATTAATGTGTGAATCTTTGAGGCCTGTAGCTTACTACTTGCTAATGGACACACACAAGTCAAATAAATCTTTGCTGTCGCATGTGACATTAATTTCTGTACAAATTTCCCACTTTGTAGCTGCTTACTGTACCAAGTGATGAAAAACAAGGACATCCCATAATAGTATTGCACAAAACAGTACATGTTCAGGACTTACCTTGTAAGTGCAGCAGTTGCCGCAGTGTTAGATCAGGGCTGACTGTGATGCATGCAATACACAGCTAATACATGGAGAGGTAAAGGCTGCGGCTCTGAGTTGAGGCTGGCAGAGATTGCAGGGTTCCTGTATTGTGTCCTTGTCCACATTGTAGCACTCTACAGTGTCCATTTTGTATATTTTGTGATAAGTTCAATGTGGCCTGAAAACTGTTTTGCATCTCAGCCTAGGCCTATTGGCAGCAGCATTGCCTACAGCCTGTAGCACATACAAATGGAGTTAAGCAGCAGCAGCAACAGCTCCTAACAGTCTGTGTAGACGTTGTGTGTCTGTACTCCACTAGTTTTGAAATCCACAGGAAAAAAAGGCATGGAGTCTAAATGGTTGCTTTATAACTTCTTGAATAGTTCAGTCACATTGGTTGTTTAGTATGCAATTCCGCTGCTTATGTTGAAATTAGCATCTCTGAAACACAGTCTAGACAAATGCAGTCCATTAATAATTTACTCCATTATAAAAAGGCAAATGTGTAGCTAGCCAAACAGATGGTGAGGACACTTGCTACATGTTCAGCAAAGCAAAATATTTCCCAAGATATCTTTACAAAGAAGTATTGAACTCCAGCAGGTATGCTGTCATGTTTTTACTTACATAATGCATGTACTGGAGTATATTAATGAATAATGTGAAGCAAAGCCTTTTACACTGTTATCTGTATGCATTAGTTAGAAGTGTACTGATGGCATGGCCATGTTTGTCAAGAAGTAAAAATGATTGACAATATATGAAAATAGTAAGCTGTGTGAACATATGTACAAATGTTTCAGGGATGGCTGTTTGAATGCATGTTTAGTATTTTAAATGTATTTTATTAGTAAAATGGTTAATGTGCCTGTTCTTTAGTGGGTAGGGGAGCAAAGAGAAGTTACTGTTATGTCACAAACTAGAATAGACCATTGTTTTGTGGGGGAGCACAGCTGAGTTACTGCTATGGCACATACAAGGATATGTTGCCCTTGCTGCTGTCCTTGTTTTGCATCCTGCCTGTTGTTAGTATTTCACATCTGTAATATGTGTTATGTTTTTCCAATGGGTAATACAGAGTTCCTACCTGAACTGTTTTATCTGGTAACTGTTACTTTGTAGTTATGTGATAGTTATGTGTAGTATTATTATGTTGTCTTTTAGAACTGAAAATGTCATTGAGGTGCAGACCCCCCCCCCATCAATGAGGCAGAAAATGTATTTATTTATTTATTTGTCTTTTGTTAACCCGGTTAGTCCACTGGGCTGGTGGCCCATTTTCAGTGGAGACCCAAGGAGAAAGCTCCACAACAAAGTATAAGAATCAACAGAATAAAGTATAACAATAAACAGAAGTAATATCAATAACAAAGTTTATATTACAAGTGATGTCAACATTTGTATACATAACTTCATGCAATACATGGCATATATGAATATGAGCACATAGCAAAACATACATGTAATTGTTGGTGGGAAATTAACAAAGCAGAAAATGTAGCAAAGATAATAGCTAAAATGTACAAGAGGAAGCAACTTGTAGAAGAAAAGAGATTTACAAAAGGGCATCAGAGAAAAGCTCTTAAACATCATGATGACTAAAATTAGGATGGTTGAGAGGAAGAAAATAAGTAATACGTTGAAGGGTTGAAGTAGTGAGGTGGGGAGGAAAGTTTCAGGGAAACAAGAGGGAGAGAGAAAGGCAGAGTATCGGAAGAGCAAGGGAGTAAGGGGGTGCAGATGAGAAATATAGTAGATAAGGAAGGAAGAGATGAGATTTAAGTATAGTATTGCTCAGCGGCAGAGCTGAGGCACTGCAGTGGTTGTAGTATTTATGAAAGTTATATTATGCTAACGAGAGTAAAACTGTTATGGTCTAACAATTGGTTGAGCATGTATAGAATGCAATCATAGTGGATGCACTCTGTCAACATGGTGCTTTTCTTCTGTGAAGGAGTCATCCCAATATGCCAGAGAGTCTGAGAATATGGCAACAGATTGTTGCAAACATAAATGCAGTGGGCGGTCATGGCTGTACGTATAAGCAGGTTCACCACAGTGCCACTGATATGCTAACATCTGCACAGAGGTGTGCAGCTGCTGCTGCCCAAGGCCAGAGGGTAACCAGGGGTAGGCTTGCTACAGAACCACCTCTCACCCCCACTGAGGAATTCCTGGTTAATTTTCTGGTACAGAACAACTCTCAGCAGAGTGGCCCATAATTTGTGATTGATGTGGGTGCTCCTCCTTCTCAGCCCCAGGAAGAGTGTCCAGGTATGTTTTGTTACATGACCTGTTGATAATGGTACTGTTGTATAGTAAAACAACTGAAATAAAAGTTATTTCTATGTCACATGTCATTTTTTTGGATTGAAGATGGGTACAGTGATAAGCCCAATTTGGAGTTGTCAGCCAGATTCTTCTTGAAGCAAAATGTCATGCAGATTGAGAGGAGTACATGTAATACCCCCTGTCTTACTGTTAAATGTGATTATGTTGGCCTTACCTCTTGCTTAACTTATTTCAGAACCATCAGGAATCCAACAACGTATGTCTGCTACAGATGGTAAACCAAATCAAGTTATTTCAGTACTGCAGATCAATTTCTAGAAATAGAATTTGTCATTTTAGGCCTGTTGTGTGTATTGCAGGGCTGTCCGTAATAGTTGCAGCACTGTTATTTGTTTTGTATATATTGTACCATAGTAGTGTGGTATTAATGCATGCCTGTATTACTCCCCTTTTTATCACAGGTGATCATGACAGTGGGAGTGTGGGCCCTGTGCTACCTAATTTCAGTGCCTCATCAGACGCTGATGATGATGGTGAAGAAACCGAGCACAGTCAGGGGGTGCAGAGGTTGAATCTGACACAGAGGTTGACATCCAGTCACCCCATCTTTTTCCCCGGGCACAGCCCCCCACAATAGCGAGTTCGAAGTCCAGGATTTTTGATTATTAGACCGTTCGGTAAGATAAACTTTCGTTTATCTACTATAGACCCGCCTATGCCTATCCAGTTCGCTGAGGCCACAGATATAGGACAAGTTGAGTGTGATAATATTGACCAGGGAAGTATGGCTACTGCAGCTTCAGTGCCTGTTGAGTCTGGCTGTAGCCAAAGTGTTGGTGAAGTGCCATGTAGGAGGGTTGATAGGGTTACTCGGAGGGGGCCTACTGTCCCTCCTCTACCTGGTGCAAGTGCCATTCCCGTGTCAGACAATATATGCTTAGGATCATCATGGAGGCACAGGCACATTCAGAAAGGCACTCCAAACAAATGCTAAGGGTTGTGGATGTGGCACAATATGAGATGAGTAACTGCCTCCACTGTGCTGCCGATTCAGATGAATGACATGTTGGAAAGAGGGGTGTCTGTGATGGAACATCTGCTGGGAGGGGAATGGCATCCCTGTGGATGTAGGTCAGCTACAATATCTGCTGATAGCCAATGAGGCCATTCCTGATCAAGCTTTCATATTGGCAGTACTTCTGCTGGTCTGTTGGTGAGTGTGCTGTCCACACCCAGACATACAGGCCATGGGGTCATGGTCCTGGGCATTACCATGAAGGGAGCATGTTCAGCAGACATTGGTCACACTCAGGTGGCAGCACTCCATCTGACATTGGGTGTGGAGGTGCCAGTGCAACTGCTGGCAGAGTCACATCTCATGGTAGAGGGAAACAACAATGAGCTGCTACCTCTACCATGCACTGCTCACACCTGCCCAACATACCAAGACACCCAGCAAGCACTGAGCTTGGCAGTGTTCATGCAGACTCTCACACACCACTTTCACATGGAGGTCCACTACAGGCATGCACACAGCCTGCATGCTTCCCTTTCTCCCTCATCTACACTCACTAACCTTTTGTGCCAGCCTAGGCCTCCTGCCCCCCTCCAGCACCCTGTGCAAGTGATGATAACTGTGCCATATCCCTGTTTTTGCTCTTTTAGATTCAGGGATATAAAAGCGTTGTGCCTGATACATAGAGTGCATAGATACTTTAGTGACTAGTATATCTGCATCTGTGTTGCTGAACCAAATGATACTGTGGATAGCATCATCATGACAGTCCTTTCCAGTGTATTCTCTTGTAAGGGATTTGTGAAGTCAAGAACTACAATGTGTGTCAGTACTTTATAACCTTTCTCTTTAATACTTTCCAGTACATATGTATGCTGAACATCATAAGACATGCCATCACATTCAGATTTCAGGATTGTATGACAGCACTGTAGTCAAACACATCAAAACAGTAATACAGTATAATGCTCTCTTTTGCATGAACCTCATCAGACACATGCAGCAGCTACACCGACCACAGGGCTTTATCATCTAAACCACACAGGGCCTACTAATCATGACATGATGTCTGTGGGTAGATTAAAAGATATGTCACTGTCATCTGTCTGGTATTGCATTACATCATAACCATTATTCTAAGCCTCCTACTTTTGGTTTAAGCACTTAGGCTTCAGGCCAGGTGTATTTAATTAAGAAGGTTTGTAGTCTACACTCTTGTAGGAGGAGATGGTAGCATCTTCCCTTCTGAGCTGGGAATTGCTGACTGAATGTTTATTGTGGCTGTTGTTCTAAGTCTCTTTGTTATGGCTTAAGCACTTGGCCTCCAAACCTGTTATTTCACATTAGGAAAGTTTGTGGTGTAGAATCTTGTGGCAGGGGAGGATCGCCTACACCCTTCTAAGTTGGGAATTGCTGGTTGAAGGCATATTGTGTCTGTGACTGTGAAATTGTCTTAGTTCTGGTTTAAGCATTTGGGTTCCAGACCACTTATTCCACACTAGGAAGGTTTGTTTTCTGCACTCTTGTTGGAGTATTCTACTGTATTGTTGCTTTATTTAAACTGTTTGTTCTTCTCTTGTGATTGTGATTTTCTGTACTTTAAATTTCTAGTACTTCTGCATCTTATAGCATAGGCTCGATTCAGGCTTGCTGAATCTAGACTGTTTGGTGTCAATAAAGCACTAAAACCAGCCCTGTTACATAAAGAAGGCCCCCTGTACCCTTGTGGCAGAATTGTGTAGCCAAGAACCCATCTGATTGCTGGAATAAGGCTCACTCTTGGCCTTTCCCTCTGTTTACTTTTTTAAAAGTAGCTTAACTTCACTTGTTTTCCAGGCTTGTGTTTTGGGGGTTTGTGCTCAGTTTACAGTAGCTGCTCAGAGCTTGCACTGCTGCCCTGTGAGCAACTCAGTTGTGCAATGTGAAACTTTGACACATTGTTGTAACCCTAGCCCTCCACAGAACAGACACATTTTGTTAGTCTTACATCAAAACCTGGTCAATCTAGTCCACTCCCCACCAGTTACTACAGTATATACTTTCCATAATGGAAGGACAGTTTCCCATCATTTCTCCAGGCATCCTGATTTACATGGGCATCCTGAGGCAACAGTGCAATTGCATCATGTAAATGGGCAGCCAGTTACTGCAAAAACAAACTAATACAGCATGTGTATACTATGAATTTGGAATCAGTTGTCTCACATAACAACAAACTATATATAAATGTTGACAGCACTCACAGTTCACCACTTGCACATAACAAGCTCACAACACATACACCAACATATGCTGAGGTACACACAAGAAACCGAACTAAAGATCAGAGACTTCCCAAATACAAACGTGCTGCACACAGTGCAGACCCAACATATTCCATTACATGTAATAATACACAAACCAGTGCCTCGGCCACTAAGCCCCTCAAGCAAAACATCTCAAACCAAATGTCTTGGTCACAAATTATTCCATAGTGAGACACACATATGTCCCCCTTGCCATGCTGGTCAAGGAGAACGTCACAGTCGGCTGCCTGTCAAGTGCCAGGGTCAGATCACACAATCACTTAAGTGTCTCAACAACAAGTATCATTATGACTCTGTCATAGTCCATGTTGCAGTGAATGATTGGAGATGTACCTCACTGTACATATAAAGGTGCGTGCCTCCCCATATTGGCCTTTTTAGGTAATGTCAGAACAGCTAACTTCCCAACATAAAAGAATCCACTAGAAGAGCAGTTCATAACCGCACTCTCCATGGGCAGGAAAAAACAGCCTCTATGAGAGTGGATAATATCACAGGCTACCTATTAAATACGTTCATAGGTGTGTACTAGGTTAATGGCTCAGGGCATTTAAAAGCCTAGCCCATAGAAGTGCCCTGGAATTGTGCCACCCATCGTTAGTTCCCAGTGCCTCTACCAAGTAGAGCCACTGGAGTGATCCCTGGGGTAAACTTTCTATTAACCATCCACTCATCAAAATTTCACTTGAAAAGGGCTAGTGAGGTGCTCTGCTTGACATGTATGGGAAGTCTATTCCAGAGCATGGGTAGTCTCTGGGTATACTGTCCCTTCAGCATGTTCTTTTGATTGTGGCAATGAGGTTGAGGTCTTTGGAGCATGTGGTCTGGAGGGATTGGGCTTTCCTTAGATGTAGCATTTTTAACAGAGCTGGGTCAGACATGGCTTTGTAAGTCAGGCAGAGATCGCTTCTTAGTAGATGATATGAGACAGAGAATAGTTGGAGTTTTTTGAGTCTGTCCATGTAGGACATGTGTTTAAGACCTAGGATCCTCTTCATGATGTACTTTTGTGGCATCTCCAACTGTAGGCATCTAGTGAGGTACATGTCAAATGGGGCATTATATTTTATGATTAGTCTAATGAGGGAAGAGTAGAGAGAAATGCTGACCTCTTTCTTCCTAGATGCAAACCCTTGGTAATGATATTTGCCACATAGAAGGACCTTCTGAGCACAGTGGCAATGTGGTAGTCGAAGGAGAGATTGCTGTCAACCTGTGTCCCCAGATCTCTTATAATGCCTTCAGTGTTCAGTGGGCTACCATCAATGTGGTAATTAGTGGGAACTGAGTTTTTCCCAAAGGGGATGACTACGCATTTCTTGTCATTAAGCTTAAGGCCATGGTTTTGACTCCAGTCATTGGTCTCAGTGAGGCCTTTCTGTAGGATGTCTGCATCAGTTGGGGAGCTAAAACTGGCTCCCAGCTTGCAGTCATCTGTGAATTTCATCAGTTAGAGTCCCTCCATGTTGGCCTGGACTTCTGAGAAGTAGATGCCAAGCAGGAGAGGATCCAGTATCAATCCCTGTAGAACTCCACTCATGACTGGTCAGCAATCTGACTTGGAGTCCACTACTTTCACACTGTGGGTTCTAACTGTGAGCTAATTTGCAACCCACCTAACAATATAGGGGTTGATGCCTAGTTTGCTGAGTTTATCAATAATTCCTGAGTGAGGAATGGTATCAAAGGCCTTCGCCAGATAGAGGTAGGCTGTGTGAACTGCCTTATCTTCATCCACTGCTCTGGTGACTGACTCAAAGAAGTCAACCAGGTTGAGCAGGCATGCTCTACTTTTCGCAAAACCAAATTGCGTGGAATCTAGAGTTTGGAGATTCCCTAGATCCTTGTTAATTAGGTCCATGATGATGCACTCCAAAGTCTTACATATCAGACTCGTCAGGCTAATGGGGAGATAATTTCCAGGGTCTCTAGTCACTCCTCCTTTATGGAGAGGGATGACTGTAGCAGTACTCCATTTGGTAGGGACAAAGCCTGAGGTGAGGCAGTGAGTGAACAGAGCATAAAGATGTTGTGCCAGTTCACTTTGTGATTCATGTATAACACAGCCAGGAATATTGTCGGGTCTCATGGAAGCTGTATTCTTGGCCTTAACAATGCAGCTTTAATCTGTAGTGCAGTAATTTGGGGGTCTGGCATTCTTCCAGTATTGAGATTGGTCTTTTGGGAGGATGGGTAAAGCTGGCACTGAATCTGTCGGCCAGTATTTTGGCAATATCTGTTGGCTCAGTATGGGAGGTACCATTGTGTAGTAACTTAGAGCAAATCTGGATATTGCCATGGAGATCCTTGATGTATCTATAAAAGGCTTTGTGGTTGTTTTTAGTGTCTGCCACAATTCTGCCTTCATAGTTGGCTTTGTAGGTTTTGATGAAGTATCTCAACTTTTTGTGGAGGCTAATAAAGGAATTTTTCCAGTCTTGGGACTTCACCTTTTTCTGCAAGAGTTTCTTCCTTCTATTGTAGAGTTTATTAATGGCAGGTGACCACCAGACTGCCTTCCTTTTTTTGAAGAAGAGCATCTTAGTTCTGTTGGGTATGGCTAGTTCCATGCATTTATTTACATGTTTGCAAAGTGCATTGGTGTATGATTCTTCAGTCATGCATCTATTTTCCATTGGCATGGGTGGTGTGAAGTTAGCCACCTCTGTTTTTAGGAGTCCAAAATCAGCTTTGGAGAAGTTTTTCATGGTGGATACTTTTGCGGGGGGTGTGGGTGAGATGTGGATTTCCATGATGATTAGTTTGTGGTCGGATCTAACTAGGAAGGAATTGGCTACTGGTGTAGAGCAACTTTTGCCCATGTTAGTAATAACCAGGTCAAGGATGTTGTTTCCTCTAGTGGAGGTAAGAATGAGCTGGTCCAGGGCATTGGAAATGATGAATTCCAGGAAGCGTTGAGCCAGTGCTTTGGTGCATGAGTAGTTTTCCCAGTTGATGGAGGGGTAGTTGAAGTCACCTAGTATGAACGTGTTGGGCTAGATCTTAATAGTTTCCAGGGTACTTAGAAATGTAGAGTGAGAGTCTTGGAACATGGTTGGGGACCTATAGCAGGCTATGACCTGAATTGCCATCTTACCCAATGTTAGTTGTACCTGGAGTATCTCAGATGCGTTATGCTGGGCTACAAGTCTGGAGGTGTGCATATTCTTTATGAATATGGAGACACCCCAGATCCTTTGGAGCTTTGGTCCATATCCTGGGGCTGAAAGGTGTAAAATAAGTTATAGCCTGGTAGTGCAGGGGTGCTTTCTGCTGCTTTAAACCAGGTCTCCGTTACAGCACAAATGTTGATGTTCTCCATTTTGAGGAGTGCTTAAAGTGAGTGTATCTTTAGATTTAGACTTCTAGAGGTGAGCAGCATGACCCTCAGATTGCATTTATTTATAGCTGTTACAGTGGTAATGTGGTCTTTGGAACACCGCCTAAAAGAGGCACTGTAGGGGTGGCAAGAACCTTATCCAGTGCCCAGAAACCCAGGGGTGACAGATGCAAGCCATCTTTGGCAAAGCATCGAAGTCTGTCAATCATGTCATCCCAAATAGACAGATACTGGATCCCCTTGGAATGACACCAGAAACTTAGCCAATTGTTGAAGTCAATCATTTTTTCTTTGTACTGTGTTATCATTCTGGGGGATGGTAGGATGATGCTCAGGGCTAGGGTCATACCTGCCTGGGCCACATAATCTGAGACTACCGCCATGTCTCTTTTCATGTAGTCCAGGGACGTGCATCTCAGGTCATTCACACCCACATGGACAATAACAGAGTCATGTTGTGGAGTGACCTGAGTGTGTGTGTTATGTGTCAGATTCTGGCACCTGATAGACAGCTGACTGTTACATTGTCCTTATTCATCCTAGTGAGTGGGATATCAGTGTGTCTCACTATTGAGTCATCTATGATTATTGTATTGAGCAAGCTGTTTTGCCTTAGGGGCTTAGGTTGAGTGGTACACTATGTAGGTGAGCTATGTGTCTTGTGGTTTGTGCTGTGTTGTGGTGGTAGAGTGTGTTTCTGCCTTGGAGGTCTCTGCCATTTGGGTAGATATATGTTGAGAGCATCTGAGAAGGTGGGTGTGTGGTTTGTGTTTTTATGTGAGGGATGTTATGGTGGGTGTTCTGGAGGGCTATGTGTTCCATGTGGCGTGGTGGAGGTACTGACCTTCTCCTCTTGACCAGCTATTCCGGTCTTGGCTGGAGAGTGCATGGCTTCCGATTTGGAGATATAGGTGCATCACAAGTCTGAGTGTTGGGAGGTAAGAGGAGAGGGGTGTCTGTGTACAAGAGGTAGTTGCTACACTGCCTCAGAATGCCCAAGTTCACCAGGTTAATGGGAGAAAGCACAGGAAACTGACCTTTAGACATGCCAAGAGGGATGGTCATCTTTACTAAGTACTGGAGCTGTATCCTTATAGGACAGCTAGTGCTGATAGCACTTGTGTGCTACAATAATTGCTACAAAAAGCCTGATGAAGTGCTGGTGAATAAGCTAATTAAAGTGCAAGAGAGAAGAGAAATTTGAAAGGGATAGAAAATAACTGCCCAAACGGCCAATAAAGCTAAAATTTCAGAGCCGGAAACCACTCCTCGTGTGGTAGATAGGCTACCTAGTGCTTACCCCTTCCACTGATAAGCTGGAAGGCTTCTCTATAACACAGAAGGGCCTGGGGACCTCAGAAACTTATAAAACAGTTCTGGATACTGCAAATCTGTATCTGGACTATTCTAGCAACAGAAAAGGTGGAAAACAACAGTTAAATTAAAGGACTAGCACTTGCAGTATGAAAAAAAATACAGTTAAACAGCAATGAAATGCAGTAAAATGCAGTTAAACAGTAATGAAATGCTGTAGATAGCAATGAAATATAGTTACTCAGTAGATTGCTTTGAAATAATAGCTCACAAATCATGACAATAACAGACAGCACTAATAAAGCAGCAACTTAGTAGAATACTGTCATCAATTTAGCGAGGCTACCAACAAGCAGCAATAAATATGGCAAACAGCAAAATGAAGTAGAAAGAGGAACAGATGTTTAGATATATATATACTTTCTACTATATATATATATATATATATATATATATATATATATATATATATATATATATATATATATATATATATATATATATATATATAGTAGAACGTGAAGAGATAGAAAAAAATGAGATAATTCAAAGTTCAGAAGCTAAAGGGGTGGGCCTTTGCTACGTTCTCACTATAAACAGTAGAATGAGCTGATGCAATGTCACTGTGGGGAGTGTTCAGTATCAGCTTTATACCAGAGGTGGGCAACTCAAAGCCACAATGACATAAAACCACAACCACAACAACAACTGGGAGGGTGGGTGGAAAAAACAGTTGTACAGATTACAGAGGAGATATGTATTAAAACACAAGTGCAGAAGATAATTGACAATAAACACTTATCTTTTTCTCAAATATCACAGCAGGGCAGTAGGCCAGTCTCTCTGCAGCTTAAAAAAGCTTGAGAAAACAAGTATATCTGATTTAAAACATTGGCTATTAAAGGCAGAGAAGCAGAAACCAGCCTAACTATCCAATTAAAAAAGCAGTTTTGCAGGAATGTCCTTAGCTACTTTAAACTAGTCTGATTACTTTCTCTTACAAAGAAAAGAGCTAGCCCTCTCTAGACAAGATTTCACTGGACAGGACATAGCAAAGCCAGTTTGCACTCTCTTCAACCACAGTGTAAGCACTGGCTTTGTCCTAGCAGAGTGGAATACAGCAACAGTTATTCCCTTGCATCAAAGAGGTCCGTCATCCAACCCTGGGAACTATAGACCCTAAGCCTCACCAGCTGCATCTGTCAGGCCATAGAGAGAATAATCATGGACCTTATCAGCAAAGACATAGGTGACCTTCAACTGCTGTTCAGACACAATTCAGCTTTGTTAAGGGTAGATCATGTTTATTAAAACCTGGTGGATGACTTGGAGAATGTCACCAAAGCCCTGGATGAAGGCAAAACAGTACATACAGCATATATTGACTTAGCCGAGGCTTTTGACACAATCCCCTACTAAGGCATCATTGATAAACTTACACAGCTGGGGTCTGAATGGAGAGATGATAAGTCAGCAAGCAAAGGAGAGCAGCATTGCTGAAACTGAATTCATCCTCAAGTCTTGGTGAGTACCTTCATGAGGCAGACCCTATTTTTTACAAAATCTCACCAGGACGACACTGATATATAGACTGTATTTTATATAGCATATATTGTAGACAGAAGTAGGTCAAAAATAAAAAAAAAAGATAGCTGGGTGCACAAGACGTAGGATAACCAAGTGCCCAATCCTGATTGGTGCACTGGTGCCAGGACTGAAACAAATGACAGTGTAGAATCCCCAAAATACAGAAACATTCCTTCAATGGGGCTAGGCCAAGCCCAGGGTGCAGGATGGCCCCCTATTGTAGAAGGAAGTATCAGATCACAAAAATCACAAAAACTGATAGGCCAAAGAAGAGCCATAAAGACAATAGAGTAGATTATTGAGGAGAACTAAGAAATTATGTATTGTTACTATTATGCAAAAAGCCTAAAACTTCCAGAAAAAAAGTTTAAGGGTGAAATTAGAGAAAGGGAAAATACTTCCACAAGAAAAACTGTTAGAAGTCTCAGATAAAAAACTGTGTTCATTAATACAACAGATTTGTAAAAAAGCATCATATAGTCCAAGAAGCTTTGATTTTTTGGAAAAAGAAATATCTGAGGAAGTACAAAAATATAAACAAAACCTAGAGAATTTTGAAAAGTATTAAAAAGAAATATGGACATGGGAAAGAAAGACTTGATATGTTGCAATATTTATGCAAAGTCAAAAGTCAAATTAATCAATACAAAAAAGCAGCCCCAAAGATATTCAAAGAGAAATACAGGCAAAGGCATCCAGATATGGAAATTTTCACAATAAAAAAAATAATATCACAGAGGAAATGTAGAAAAGAGGATTAGTAAAGTAGAAGTGAAAAAAATAAAAGTCATGTCTGTAAAAAAAATAATACTATATGGCATATACTGTATTTGAACCCAGGACCAAGTGTTTACCAGTCCTACACTTACACCTGTTACCACAAGAATGTTGAGGAAATCATTATGTATGTTGAATTTCATTGCTATAAACTGCAATGTCACAGCAGTAAAACAAAGATTGAAGACTCTTTACTATAAGCCAGTAACATCTGTACTCCATGCCAGGTTTTCACGATGGCCAAGAACATTAATTGAATGCATCCAGTTACTGTTTTTGTCCTCCAGCTTTATAGATGGTCCGCCACACTTCTCACAAACTCAGTAAACACAGCCATTAGCTGCTTATGCTATTTGCGCTATGCAGTGCAAAAAGGGCAATGAAAAAGAAGAATAAGAAAGATAACCTTAGAAATGGGCACATATGACTAAACTGTCTGTTGTCACATGTTAAGGTACTTTCTGTAAAAATACACCACTATTTACTTCATTACTGCACCAAGTTAAGATATACAAGGAAATGAAAACCAGAATTATGAAAATGCCTCAAAGTGTAGTAAAATCAAAACAGTAATCTGAAACAAATCTCTACAATGGAAAAGAAAACCAAGCCAACACCACTGGATAGTCCAAATACATTTAATTTCCACAAAGATTAAGCGCTTTCAACCTTCCACAGAGGTCTTCATCAGAATAAACATTACTAACCATTAAAAACTTATATAGTAACACTCCATAAACTTCCACCAATCAACTTGCAATCAATTGTTGTAATTACCTACAAAAGAAATTTATTTGTACTGCGGTGGTGGTGCTGCGGTAGCGTTGTCGCCTCACAGTTAGACTTTGCACGTTCGATTCTCAGTGGGAGCATCTTGTGTGTCGACATGCGTGAATGGTGTTCCTTCATTGAAGGTTGTGCGTTAGGCCCGGCAAGCCAGCACGCAAAAATCTACTGCCAATCATTAGCAGACCGGAGTTCCGCTGTGGCGACCCCTAAACGGGAAAAGCCGAAAGACAAGACCTGCAAAAGAAATTTATCTAAAGTCAATGTCAGTTATTTCCCTCTGAACATAAATAATGCAAAAAACAGTAACTATTACACTTATAAAATCCCTTCCCTGTGTGAAAAAATATTCCTATAAAAAACATTTTTATAAAAACATTATTTATATTTGTCATAATAAGATCGTCTATGGTCTTCTGACCCACCAAAGTGTTTATAATGTTGAGAGTTGCAAACTGGGTACTATTATTAGTTACAAAAATGTGGCAAGTAACACTTTGTTGACCTACTCCAGTATGCACCTATCCTGTGTTAAACATAACACCATTAAAGGTCAGTTGGTTAGATTAAAAAGGCTAACCGCTGATATTACAGTATTAGACAAATTAGTAGAAGACTTGCACAATAGGTTTAAGCATAGGGGGTATCCATCAAGAGTAGTGAGGAATTTAATGAAGGGTGAGACGGTTAACAATGTTGATAATACAAACCGTCACTGTTTGCAGGATTGGGTTATGTCTATGCTTTTCGTTTTTACTATTGGCAGTAGTGCTATTAAGGGTATTATCAAAAATAATTGGAGAATTTTGGAAGCTAATTGTGATTTAAAATCTGTTTTGGGGCCCACCTTTTTTTATCAACAAGAGAGCAAAACATTTTAAAGAGCTGCTAGAGAATGACAGCCATAGAAGTGGGGTGTAAACAAGAGGTACTTTCAAGTGTTCGAATTGCAATTTCTGCAGGTACATAGAAGAGGGTCCATGTTTTGAAGTGAGTACTAGTAGTAAGATTTGGCAGGTACCTGGAGTGTTTAACTGTGGCTCAACTTTTGTGGTGTGCTTAGCTAAGTGTTCAGCATGCACTGCATTTTACATAGGTAAAACCAACCGACAGCTGAGGAAAAGAATGTAACAGTTGTATGCCATCAAGAATAAAAAGACTGATAATGCATTGGCGAAGAATTAAGAATTTAAAAAAAAATTACTTCACTGCTATTGATTATGTACCAAGCGACTTCAGTCAGGATAAGGAAGGGGAAGTGGATTACAGAGAACTTAAGCATTATTGAAAATATGAGAGGAGAGGATATTTTATTAAAAACTGAGTTGGCAGAATTAAGATGGATATTATGTCTTAAAGCCCATATTACACCAGGTTTAAAGGGTTCTACGTCTTTAAAACCTATATTGAAATACAAGCATAATTGTGTATGAAATTACCTGTGCTAGTTGGTTAACCATGTGGTCTTAGGCCATTATTTAAAGATTAGCAGTTTTTAACATGCTGAAGAAGCCCTCTGGTTGAAAGTTTTAACTTGTGCACTTTTTACCTTGCTATTTGGGTTTTTCTAATGCATTTTACTGTACACTCCTACTGCCGTGGTTCCAGTGACTCTTGTAATTTGCATGATTACAGCAATGCATAGGAGGGCAGCCATGATACCATGAAAACAGTTGGCTACAGGGGGTGGTTCTGCTACTTACATACTGGAGGGATAGAACTTGAGGTCTCTAGGGAGAAGACAGGTCATGGTGGATGAGTGCAGTGACAAGTCCAGTTTTTCTTAAAATATTCACAAGTGGCGGTTTTGAATTGTTTAGGTTGATTTAGTGACCTGATTTCGAGGGGAAGTTTATGCCAGTAAGTTGCAGGGTTATACCTGTAAAGCAAGTGGCCCATTTTATTTTTAGGTTTAGAAATCTGGAGCAAATCTTGGTCAGAGCTACAAAGGGATCTAGCAGGAGAGTATTTGGTTAAGAGGGATGTTAGGCTAGGACAAAAAGATGGCTGATATAGGATGGAGTGGACCAGTTGAAGTTGGTGTAGTCTGAGAAGATGGGGGAATTCTATCCATTCTAGTTGCTTAAGAGATGAGCAGTGGTGAGACTTATAGGTTTGGTTTGCAGAAAATCTTGCAACCTTGTTATAGGTAGTTTCTAGTTTGGTGAGGAGTGTAGAGTTTAGATTTGTGAATATTTGGCAGCTGTATAGTAGGGTGGGAAGAAGAAAAGTATGAGAGAGAGTTATTTTGGCTCTATTAGTAAGGAATGTCTTGTTTTGGTACAGATGTCCGAGTTTCTGAGGAGTCCTTTTTATGCAATTAGTGATGTGAATATCAAATTTAAGCTGACCATCTATGGTGACACCTAGTAGTTTTGTGCTGGGTTTTACTGAGATGATTGTCTTGTTGCACGAGTGGATGATGAAAGTGGATTTGAGGTTAGAGAGGTTTTTGGGGAGAAAGAGGAGAAGCTTAGTTTTCTTTGGATTGAAAATTAATTTATCCCTGAGCCATGCCTCTATCGAGATGAATGTAGCTTGAGTTAAAGAGTGAAGGTCAGATGGGTTGTCTGCAGTTGTGATGACAGTAGAGTCATCAGCATACTGCACTAGTGATAAGTGGAGGCAGGAGGAGTGTAATTGGTTGGTAAATATATTAAAGAGTAGAGGCCCAAGGATGGATCCTTGGGGGACACCCATTTTCACTGAGAGAAGGGGAGATTGTGCAGAGAGCCATTTAACAGATTGTTGGTGGTTAGTGAGGTAGCTTGTGAACCAAGATAAGGCATGAGAGGAGAAATTAAGGCTTGTTAGTTTGTAGAGGAGAAGTGGATGGGAGACAGTATCAAAAGCTTTGGAGAGGTCCAGGAACAGGGTAGAGACAAGTTTATTATTTTCTCAGGCAAGTGATACAGTATTTATAAAGTATGCTAGTGCAGTTGTGGTGCTGTGTTTGGGATGGAAGCCATGTTGAGTATGAGTTAGTAAGTTTTCATGAAGTAAGTAGTGTATAACCTGGTTATGGATGCATTTTACTAATATTTTGGAGAGAGGAGATAGTATGGCAATTGGTCTAAACTTTGTTATATCGGAGGAGTTTCCACCTTTGTGAATAGGTAGGGTATAGAAATTTTTCCATAAGGAGGGGACGTAGGATTCGGTAATGGAGTGATTAACTAGGATAGATACTGGTAGGCCAGTGGTTCTGCTGCAATGTGTAGAAAGTAGGAGGGAAGCTTGTCTATTGAAGGGGAGCAGGTTTAAGCTTAGAGAGAAGGGATTTAGTGTAAGAAGTTGGCACTGTTTTGAGGAAGAAAGTCTCTTGGGTGTTAGGAATAGAGGAGGTATGAGAGGGTTTGCAGGAACTGTCGCATGTTGGGGGAGAATTTAGTAGAGATGCTATCAATTTGATGAAGTGATGATTAAAGATGGTAGCTGCTTCTTCAGGTGTTTTGTTTGGGCAAGGGTTTGGAGAGGATTGGTTTCCAGGGTGTAGTATGTGGTTGATTGAGTTCCAAAACATTTTTTTGGGTTGGATGTAAGAGTATTAGGAGGGTTAGTGTAGAAGTTCTTTTTGTCATTGTTGATGAGTTTTTTGGCTTGGTTTATAAGTTGTTTGTAGGTCTGTAGTAGAGAGGGAGTCTGGGATGTGGTCCAGAGTTTCCATATTGTATCCCTATTCTTCATGAGGGCATGAGTAGTTTTAGTAAGCCAGGGAGCAATTTTGGGTTTAATTCTGACTACCCGGAAAGGGGCTTGGGAGTTAAGGATGTTAATAAAGGTAGACTTGAATGCATGGACAGCATCATCTAAGGGGAGAGTAGTGAGGTGAGACCAGTTAATTCCTGAGAGTTGGTCAATGAAGGAATCTGGGCAGAAGGCTGATAGTTTGCGGGTGTAATATACTTGTGGGGCTTAGAGCAGTACGGGGTATGTCTGATTACTGTTATAGGACAGTGGTCACTTAGATCATGAGGAAGGGTCTGGGGGTTATGGTAGTTTTGGGGGTGGGAAACCAGAATCCAGTCAAGGAGGGAGCTTGGGAGGTGTGATTTGTTGATATGAGTAGGGGAGGTGATTAGTTGCTCAAATCCATGTAAGTTAATAAAGGAGGTTGAGTTGGGAGCTTGGAGTGTGAGCCAATCAATATTTACATCTCCCATCATGATGGTTTCATTTTGGATATTGTGTGAGAGGTGGGATAGGATGTTTTATAGTATGGTTATATTGTCTCCTGTGGAGATATAGATTGCTGCAATGGTAATGGTGGTGAATTTATTGAGTTTAAGGTTGGCTAATTGCAGTTCAGCAGTGGAAAAGGAGGGAGTAGGATTTTCTGAACTTACTAGAGTAAGGTGGTTGGAGTAAAGAATAGCTACACCCCCTTTTTCCTTTTGCCTGTCAAGCCTGAGTATGTTGTATACAGGAGGGATGAGATCCCTGTCTAGGTTATGAGGTTTGAGCCAAGTTTCAGTTGATGTAACAATGTCTGGGGAGTAGTTAGTTAGCCAGGCATGGAATTCATGGACTTTGTTGACTATAGTTCTTAAGTTTATGGAGTAAAAAGTTATCTGCCTTCTAGAGGTTGGGAGATGGGTAGGATTTATTGGGTGTGAGTCACTTATCAGGGTGGGGGGCTGTGGGCCAGGGTTGAGTTGGATATCTCCTGACAGGAGTAGTCATTGAGAGAGACATGGTTGATTTGAGGGGGCTTTCTTATATATTTAGAGTGGGGTTTTAATAAGGGAGGTAGCCTTATTTTTGGAAGAGGGGTTGTAGGAGGGAGGATGTAAGGGCAGATAGATGTTGTATGGATTTAGTATTGATGTTAGTTTTATCATTTGTATGAAAGAAGTGAGGAGAGAGTTGCTGGGAATGATAGGAGGTGAGAGAGTAAAGGATCAGTAATAATGATAGTAGGAATATGGATTGTAATTTGATATACATTTTCTGCAGTGGAGTAGACAGAGTGGGAGAGAGGGAGTAAGAGAGGGTAGGCTGTAATGTGAGGTAAATGCAGGAAGAGGAGGATGTGATTACTGGTGATGGATGAGTGGGGGGACTTTAAGAAGTTGGAGGTGTGGTTGAAGGGGGAAGTAGATAGGGTGTAGTTTAAAAGGATAGCTATAAAGAAAATGATATGGGGGTGGGTGAGAATGGTGGTGGGAGGTGAGCGAAGTGAGCCCGAGCATAGTGAGTGGGACTAGGTAGGGTAAGGTAAGAAAAAAACAATCACTTTGGATAACTTTAGTGTTTTGTTTTAACTATAACTAAGCTGGGATACTAGTTGCAATTAAAGCAGAAAACAAAGACTATCTTCTGGGGCAAGCTCAGAAGTCTATGGGGGTGGGTAGGTAGAGAGATGTTCTAAGGTAGCGTGCTCCCAGGGGTTTAACATTAATTTATGATTTTCTTTAGCTGACTGAAAAATGAGAAATAAATAAATACAGTCTAGCTGAGTACTTTACTACATACAAATTGACTTTCTTTGCTTTTTGTTGGGACCACTAGTGAAAACTTTGCATGTGGGCTGCCACAGGACACTCACAGGTAGGCTGTCAGAGAATTAGACAGGCTGGAGATGACTGAGAAATTGACTTTTGTTGCTTTTTGTTGGGACCATTGCTGAAGATTTTTGTGTCTGGGCTGCCACAGGACATTCACAGGTAGGAAGACAGAATTAGTCAGGCTGGAGATGACTGAGCTAGGGTGCACGCTACCTCTAGAGAATGAGAGTAGTTTGGCCAGAGTGGTAAAAATCAAATATTTTTGATTGTGAATTAAATAATACTAACAATGTACTTGCAAAACATGTGCTCAACAACCCTGGTACCAATTTTGAGTTTATGAGCTTAGATAGTGTTGCTAAAAATGTGAGGGTTGGCCACTGGAATGACCTTATTGAATTAAAGTAGCTTAGATGGCAGATTAGGTTGAATGCTTGCGTTTACCCTGGCCTTAATGATTGCCTGTCTATTATGAGTGTCTTAAAACTTTGTTCCTGTGTATTCTGATTTTTATATATATTTTTTGAATATTCAAAGTAATTGTGAACTTGCTTTTATATGTGTTTGCAACTTTTGTCTATGAAAAAAATGTCTTTTAATTGTTCGTGGTTTTAGAACATGTTTATTGGATCTCTTTATCTATTGGTTGTTTAGATCATGTGATGTTTTTTGAAGGGATACTTAAATGAGGAATTGATTTTTAAATTTTAGTTTCTGAGGAAGTCTTTGTTGTATACTGTCAAAAGCGCTAAAGCTTTTAATAAAACTGTTTCTTTTATTCACACTGCAGTGGTATTCATTTCCAGCCCTTAGTGTGTTTCTTGTGTTTTGCTTACTTGTTTTGTGATGAACTTTAAAAGAATACTTATTGTTAGCGTCTGATAAAGAAAGCAGAAGAAGGAGATGAGTCTGGGAAAGAGAAATCAAAGGATGGGTGGTTAGATGAGACATTAATAGCTGAGAAAGATGATAAAGATGTTAAACGCACCAAAGGAGCGCAAGGTACAAGACCCTGATAGGATCTCACTAAGGATCCTTAACAGTGTTACTGAGGTATCATTCTACCTCTGTTAGATATCCTGTCCAAGGCCCCCCCTTAGATATCCTGTCCAAGGCCCCCCCCCACATAAGGAAGGGGGTTACTTAGAGAGATAAAAGCAAGCAGTGCTGATGATACCCATTTACAAATGCAGCAGACATGAGTCTATGTATATGCATGTGTTATCCTTTTGTATGTATATATAATAAGCAAGCAATTGATGTATTCACTTTGCATATGTATATATAATGTTATACAATTTTAGGCATTTGTTTTATATAACATGTATGTCTTACTCATTGTGATAGAAAATCAGAATGGTAGAGCTTATGACCTGAGCTGTGATTATAAGCAGACACCTTGCTGACCTCACTTACCTGGTTCACAAATGAAACTCAGAGTAATGTGCATTATCCATAGAAAGAGTGCTATATGAATCATCAGTCTCCTGGGACATGTACTAGAATCAGAAATAAGATGTTAGTAAAACATGCACTAAATAATATATTTTCACATGAGTGACAAGGGAAGAGGAAATACAGTGTAATTCAATTTTGAATCATATCCATTACTTGGAGAAATGGGTGGACTGGAAAAGGGAAAAACAAACATTTCCTGTAAATCTCTGCATCTCTGTTTTTCTGGACTAATATTCATGGAGTCAGCCTTATTGCCATCACAGAATGCTTGCTCACTTTAAAATTGTTAGCTCAAGTCTATTTAAAAATATTTTTATGTTATTATGTCACTGACCTTGTATTAGAGCTGCAGTGAATAATTCTCAGACCTGAAAGGCAGCAAACTAATTTGTGCCTGCATGTACCAGGTGAACTTCTTGTACAAAAACATGAAAAAAAACTAATGAAGTCAAAGAGCCAGTACAAAAGGTAATGCCTTAAAATGAAAAAAAAAAAAACAATCCTGTCTGCAGTAATATATTTTTGATTCATAACTTATAAGAAGATTACTAACTAAATAGCAAATAAACCCTTTCTTAAATTATATTTGATGCTGACAGAGAAAGAACTCAGTTCACAGACTTATATAAAGTGTTTGTAAGCTGGTCTCTAACATTAAAGTCTAGATTCTATCTCCAACACCAGCAAAACATTTGACTAGTATCCCAGAAACTTAAGAAGCCACAGAGAGGATAGGAATCACATGTCTTAAGTGAAGCATGAGGAGAATCACACACTGATATGATATGCCTGAGAGAAATCAGAAAGGAAACATTAGCAGTTTAAACCTGACGGCATAGCACAGAAGGTAAAGTCACGATTACCCCACTGAACTTTGTATGGCATCCTGTCCCTGATACTCTTCATGGAGGATCTCTGCTGAGCTTTCCATGCTATCAATGAGCTAGTAGTCTTTGAACTGCATTCCCTAAAGAGAACCAGATGTAAAGTAATCATTCACTCTAGAAATCTTAACCTTTACTACTACATAGCATAGGATAATGGGTACCTAATCCCATGAATACCCCATTTGTATAATAATTTGTTGTATACATCAAGCAGAGTATTTCCACAGAAAATTTTTAACCCAGACTGGATAACTTGGATGGCCATCCACAAGTTATCATCTAGCTTATCTGGGTAAAAATCTTCCTAAAGCGGGGCATTGTTAGTCACCCACAAGTATTGGGTAATGTACCTGACCTTTCCCATGATCTCCTTGGGCATAAACTTGTTACAAATCATGAATCTGCAGCAATGAATACATATCTATCTATCTATCTATCTATCTATCTATCTATCTATCTATCTATCTATCTATGCATGCCAGCTAGGTAGGCTATAGTGATGATGATGATGACAGTATTACACATGTTTGAACATAGGATAATAGCTTTAAAAATACTCATCCTTGCAGTATAAGATAAAACTATGAACCCATAGACATTCCCATATTACCTGCCTTGTCATGGCACTATATATCTCTTCCTTTGACATATATAGTGGGTAGTTCAAACTGCTGACCATGAATAGAATAGAGTTCCTCATGAGCTTTTGTGGTGGGACCTGATTAGGTCCAGTGCAAACAGATCTTTAATTAAAATTCATCACCTTTATTGATTCCTTATCCCTGTCACAGAATTTAATGTGCCTCCTACAGCAGGCACTCTCCGTCTCTGAATAGGTACTGAATGACTTCATATCAGCTGTCACTAACATCCGCAAGCATTCATTTTGGGAAGATGGTTCATTTAATTCAGGTGCATAGACCTTTGTCTCTTTCTACTACTATTTAATATATTTATAAATAACCTCCACACCTCCACTCACCATGCTAGTTTAGCTCAGTATGCAGATGACTCAACATTAATATGTGCGGCCTCAACAATGAATAAGCTCCAAGACATTAACCAAAAATCTTTCTCTCCTGTATTAACCTGGCTCAAAGAATCAAACCTCATACTAAACCCCAAGAAAGCTAAGTTAATGCTTTTCACCTCAACAAGTTGCCAGAAATCAAAAGCAATCTTTTACCATAAAGTCAACAATTAATACTGTAATTGAAACTGTAACTCACAGTAAACTTTTAAGCATTGTAACAGATGACAGTCTCAAATATGGCCACCATATACTACACACCATTAAATCTATACATCAGAAACTAGGCTGCCTATATAAGATCAATGGATTCCTTGCAGAATCTGCAAGAAAGCTCTAGCAACCCACCTCCTTACTGCCAACTCTCTTATTTGCCGCTCCTATCCTAACAAACATAAACAATACTCAAAGAAAGAAACTTGCCTCCTGCTACAATAAAATAGCTAAATGTGCCACAGTCTCACTCATATGACCCACCATTGTCTTAGCTTAAAGCAATTAAGGTGACTTGAACTGCATAGCTGTCCAACACATTCACAACTGACTACAGAACACAAACTCATTCATCATCCAGAAACATGTTCTACAGTACAAAACTTATTACAACCCTACTGTCCAGCAAGGGACCTCCGTTCTAATAGCAAATTCTTATTACTTAGAAATAAGTCATATAATGTTGCAGGAGACTCTGTCTACTCCCAATGTATTGCTAAATTCTGGAATAGTATACCCATGCAAATAAAACTCTCTTACAAACTCAGTAGTTTTAAAGCACTGGTTAAACAACATCTTAACCAATCCTGGTACTGTCCATGCTCATTACCGAGTTAAAACTTTTCACTGTTCAATGCTATCCAAATACTCTCCTTAAACATAATGTTCTCAGCCTCTTACTGAAATGATAAAAAATGTTTATATATAACTGCTGCCTGTACAATCCACTAAGTTGCATGTGTGCTTTCTCTTTAGTAACTTCCACCTCTGTGGACCGCTCCTTTTTGGCATTTACTTCTTTGAAGTCAAGGCCAATGTCAATGGTCTCTGGCTGTCTAAATTTGCAGATGATTGCAAATTAGTAGCTGTTGATGAATCCTACACTGGCACAAATGTTCTCCAGGAAGGGCTGACACAGACAAACAACTGGTGTCAGAGCCATGGATGAATACTAAATGGCAAGAAATGCATAATAGTATTCTTCAGGAAGTCATCCACCCCTGGTAACTATCATATTGACAACACACCCCCTTAGAACTGACCCAGTAGTCAGGGACTTAGGGACACACATAGACTGTAATCTAGCATTTGACCATCACATGCCTACAGTAATGAGGAAATCATTCTATGCTGCACAACTTATAAACAAAGATATGACATCTAAGTCCAAGGAAGTGATTGTTCTACTGTATTTGGCATTCATCAAACCTGTCATTAAGTGCAATGCCCCCTTTAGTATGTGCCTAATCAGACATATCCAACAACTGGAATGTCCACAGAGGTTACTCATTAAAAGAGTACAGGGCGCAAGTAAAATGTCTTATGCATACTGTCTCAAGGCCCTATAACTGTATTCTGTCTCTTACAGGTTTTTGAGAGGAGATCTATGCCTGGCATGCAGGGTATTATCAGACTCCACTCTAACATGCTGGCTATGCCCTTGCAACTCCCACTCTAATATCACCCACCCCATCAAACCACTACCTTTCTTTCCACTCCACTAACTACCTTGATTATAGCAAGCTCAGATGCTCATAAGCCTAGTACTTATTATACAGCAGGAACTTCTTATTGTAACATTTGTTAACGTCTGTTATGTACTTCACAGATAAAGATTCTAGTTGTCTACTGATGTACTATGTTCTTCATCTGTAAATATGTTGTAAGTAATTGCTATGTAAATTGTTAATCGCTATGTAATCCAATGTAACTACTGTCTGTTTATTTTAACTGTGGAGCTTTTCTCCCCGGGCCTCCACTGAACATGGACCTATGTCCAGTCGGACACTCCTGGTCAACAAATATAAATAAATAATGAACCTCCTGCATATCCACAAACCAAACAGCACCATAATTACTCATTTGAAAAACTTAAACCTTGCCTGTGATAGAAATAGGACCTGCTGGAGAGACAGGTATGTCTCCCAGAGACTACCCAATCTCTGGAATAGGCATCCCATACATGTGAAGCAGAGGTCCTCCCTAACCCAATTCAATTGCAGCTTGGACAATTGGATAGGAAACAGGAAATTCATCTCTGGTTTGGCACCTATGTCTCTAATGGACATAGGCAACCTGTAAATGGTTCATCTACCAGGCCCCTGCTTGCACTTATCAAAGGTATCAGAACTTGTCAGAGATTTGGGATGCATGGCTAGGCTTAAAAAGGCGCTTGTGGTCATTAGCCTAGTAAACACCTATGAACCTATGGACCTATGTAAAGTATTAGAATGTATATTTATAAATGTAACTACTGTTCATGTATAAATGTAAATAGAAATTTAACTACTCTGTGTTTGACTGTAACTTAGTATAATGCAATGTAAGTAAATTAACTTTTTATCCCCTAGCCACCATTGAAAATGGGTGTTACCCAGTCAAATTTTCCCAGTAAAAAGGACAAATAAATAAAATTTCTTATAGCACCTGGGCACCTGCCTTATCCTCATTAAAGCAGATGTTTTGCTTCTTTGGTCCTTGAATTCCTTGTATGTTAGCAACATTATATTTGTTGCTAATGTAGATCAAGACACCTCCACCTAAAGCTTAGACAAAATGTTTGCTTGCCTTATGAACTTTGTTCTTGGAGGATCATTGGGTGTAGACTTATGTGTGGTGTTAGGTATTGCTTTTGATGTGTGCTTCAATGGTTGCTGAGGATAGTCATTCCCATTTGACAGTTTGGGACATCTTTGAGGTATGGAGAGGCTTCATCTAAGTAGCACAGTATAAGAAGGCCTATGTGTGTGGTGAGTATTCTTGACAATCTTGTTTGTGAGATTTTTGCATTCAAGGACATTATGTCCATACATCCCTCACATACTGTGTTCATTTCTTTAAGGATTAGAAAGTTGCCTGAGTACATGAGACAATTGCTAACATTGTCTCAGGATGCTTATATCTACCAAGCTGGCCACAGAGACATAAGGAAATTGCAAATCCATGTTGCTAGAGCTTGTATTAGGGTTGAGCTATTACAGTTTACGGACTTGGTTTTACAGGAGTCACCTGACTGGTGTCTAGGGTTTAAGCTAGAAGTTAGGTAGGACTATGATCTGATATTAATGCTGTTTGATGCACTAACTAGCCGCCCTAAACAACATCTTAACCAATCCTGGTCCTGTACATGCTCATCACAGGGATAGAATCTTTCACCGTACAATACTATCCAAATACTCTCCTTAAATATAATATTACCAGCCTCTTACACAAAGCCTTCCTGTGTAACAGGTTAAAGTTCTAGGTACTACCTTTATATGTTTACTACTACTGTAAGGGGTACTGCTAACCATCACTTGTGGTAAACAGCTCTGTGAAAAAGCACCTAATTTATAGCAGAGAGAGAAAAAAAGCTGAAAACTAATTCCCTTGCCTTTTGGCCAATGAATGCCTGCACTTTGAAATACCTGGAATACTTTCAAACATAAGAGAGACCATGTAAACACCTTTTTCCACAAGATGGATGATTCTGGAACTTGTTAATGTAAAAGCACAACAAAAGTAGCTTTCAAGTGCACCCTAATACCAAACAACTAAGTCGATAATAAGCTCCATGCTTGAAGAAATAATCTCACTCTTTAAGCCTCCCTGTGTGTTTCCCAACTCAGACTAACCAGGTTGCTTTACTACTGACACCAGCAGCCTCAGTCTTCTTAATGTAAAAACAAACTTTGGTTAGACAAAAGTGAAAATGTACCAGCTAGCTAAAAAGAGAAATGAAATTCCCTTGTGTATTTCCCAACTTGGATAGACCAGACTACCATTCTACTCCGACTAGAACTGCAGTCCAAGTCTTCTTAATTTAAATATATACTTTAGTTATCCAAAAGTGAAAAGGTATCAGAAAAAATAAATAAAAAAACTAGCTACAACAAATAATTCTCGCTTTAAGGCTCCCTGTGTGTTTTGCAACTTGGAAAGACCAGGCTACTTTTCTATACCCACTAGAATTGCATTTCTAATCTTCTTAATGTAAAAACACACCTTAGTTAGCACGAGTGAAAAGATTCTAGAAACAAATCTAACAACTAGCTTCAAGTAAGTACAAGGCAGTTTGAAGGCAAACAAGCCAGCCATGAGGAACACACATACAATAAGCAATTTCAAAGTACCCTAATAGTTTCAGGAAGGCCCTTTCCAATTTCTTCTGTCTGTAACCAGTAAGATGAGCATAGAAGATAAGACTTGAAAGAGCTTCCACAGATATGTATACAGTAGGGCTAGGCAGCTGAAAAGCATCCAAGTATAAAAGCACAACAGGAACAGGGCGGGTAGGTGAGGAACCAAACTGAGAAGACAGTAAAAATGCAGTCGAATGTGAACAGAGTCAGAACACTTAGAAAAAGCAGAGAAACCAAAATGCACTGCAGACTACAAACATGCCTTAAATTATGGCTTTAACTTCAGTTAAAGCAATACTAGACAACACACAAAAATGTTTTAAAAGGTAAGATAAGTGCTTTATTGTAATTGTAGCTTAAATTGACTTAATAGTTCCTGGTTGCTATCTGAAACCTTCAGCTGTACTTCCACCCCCTCCCAATCCCTTGCTACTGCTGGCACAACTACTTTGCTCAGGTAAGGTACAACATCCCCATTCTTTCCCCATGACTGCTGTACCTGCACATCCCTGGATGACAAATGTAGTCCAAATACTTTGTTTTCAAGCTTCCATTAGTCATAAGACTTTGTAATGAGTTGCAAATATACATTTTGCAATGCACATACAGATTAAGGTTATACATACATCACACACAAAAAGCCCCTAGCATTATCTGTATATTTTTGTTTTGTGTTGCTTTTTCAGTGTTTGAATGGTGCTTCACTTTCAGTTAAGAGGACTGTGTTATGTACCTAACTTTCTGGTAAACAGTGTTGTAGGTAGTTTGTGCAGTGTTTTGTGAGTATTTCATCAGTTGTGTTCTCCTGCATTTCTGAGGTAGTATTTTAATCAGATCTACTATGAGTACTCACATGCTAGTAGATCACAGCACATATGCTCACTGTCTCTTGCTCTAAATGGCATGTTCCTTAACTCCCACAAGCCTGATCCTAGTTAATTATCTAACTCTCCCACCACCTAACCCTACTTGAACTGTTATGCCCTACCAAAGCCCTTACTTTAACCCTAAAACTCACACCTGGTCCTTAACCCTAACCATAGCACCCCCATCGTGTTCTCCAACCTTAATGTCCCCAATCACTCTTTAAAAACATACAACTCCTCCCCCTCCCTAAAATGAAGTTCTCCAATTGTTCCTTAAACTTAAAACTCTACTCCTGCTCCCTAAACCTAAATTCTCCTCCTGCTCCATAAACCTCAAACTCTATTCTAACTCCTAAACCTAAAGTCTCTGATTGATAATGAGTCTTAAAAGTTCAACCACCCTCCCTAGACATAAATTCCCCATTCACTACCTAACCCTAAATGCCACTTCCACTTTCTTAACCTAAAACTCTTTCTCTGTTCCTTAAACCTAAATTCTCCTACCGATTGCTATCTACAACCTTAATCTGCACTCCAACCCCCTCCCAGTCCCATGCTGCTACTGACACAGATACTTTGCTCAGGTGAGCTACAGCAGCTTTACTTCCTCTGCATGGTAGCTGCAGCTCTTCTAAAATAAAGTACAGTTTGAGCATAAGCAGCAGCCCATACAAGCTACTAGAATCCTGCATCCCTGACTTCAAGACAGTGGTCGCTGAGCACCTGGGATATGGGGTCTTGTAATACAGTCTTTTATTCTTTTTTTTAGATCATTTTTTAATATATATTATTTTATGGCATGTTAGGATTTGTCAATTTTATAGTTGAGGTAAGTGTTAGTTAATGTAATGTAATATAACCTAATTTAGATAGTTAGAATCGAGTTTACTTTTCTAGTAGGGTCAGTACATTATTTTGTAGGGAGAGACTGACAAAAAAACCCAGCCAAGTAAGAGTTTTCACTGTGTCATCCATTACACCACCTGTAATGGAGGCCCATGGGATATATGCAGATGACCCCTTAATGAAATCAAGTTATTCAGCTACATGGATTCCAAATGTCCATGACTTTTTTTTTACTGTTTAAGCCTTTTTGGTTACATTCAGGCCAATAAAGCTCTCCTGAAGTTGTTGCTCTGGAATCTAAATCACTTTCCACAAAGGGCAATGCTCCTCTCTGGATGGGCTTCTTCAGCCCTCTTTTACATTCAGTAGGTTCATAGGTAGGTACTAGGCTATCAGCCCAAGGGCCTACGTAAACCTAGCCAACAAGGTTCCCTGGCTTACGCCACCCAAGAAAGTTATTTTCCTGTGCCACTGTTGAGCAGAGACACAGAAGTGATCCCCGGGGTGTATTTCCTATTTCCCATCCACTCATCAAGATTTTTCTTGAAGAGTGCTAATGAAGAACTTTGCTTGACATAGATGGGTAGCCTGTTCCAGAGTATGTGAAGTCTCTGGGACAGGAATCTGTCCCTCCAGCATGTCCTGTTTATTGTGGTGACAAGGTTTAGGTCCTTAGAGTGTGTAACTCAGAGGGATTGGGATTTCTTTAGGTGTAGCATGTCCAACAGCTCTGGGTTTGACATAGCTTTATATGTTAGGCAGAGATCACCTTGGAGTAGGCGATATGCTATGGATTAAAGCTGGAATTTTTTGAGGTGGTCAGTGTAGGACATTTGTTTGAGGCCAGTAATCCTCTTTGTGAGGTACTTCTGTGGCCTTTCCAGCTGCTGCAGATGTCTTGTGAGGTACATTCCAAAAGGGGCATTGTACTCTATAATGGGTCTATAATGGGTCTAATGAGTGTCGAGTAGATGGGAACAATGACCTCTTTTTTCCTGGATGAGAACCCAGTATCACATTAAACATAGTCTCATTAGCACAGCCACGCATCAGTTTGTAATTAATGACGTACAACTAGAAACATCACTCAGTTTACAACAATACCTATATAATGCTGCTATTGCCATTTGTTGGAATATTACCTTTTTTCAAATGTATGGTGATCTCAGAGTTGGTATATATAAATCTGGGAAGTGTCTTAGGTGGGTTTACCCTCCTGCAAAAAAAAAAAAAAAAAAAACAAGTTTAACTGTGAAGATTGATGTTTGATATTTGCTCCTATGTTTTGTTTTCATCTTTTTTGACATTTCATTAAAGATCTCTTTATAACATTGTTACAAGCATGATTTACACAACTCATCATAGATGTTTGAGTCACTTTCACTCTTCAGAATAGTGACAGCCAAGTATTCTGTGCTACAATTGACCCAAAGTCAGTTGTATGCCGAAAGGATGGTCTCTATGCCCAAGCCATCCACTTTACGGGGTGTTAAACCACCTTCCAGCTGATATCAGAGGTCAGGACAATCTTCCTGGGTTAAAGAAAACATTCTCAAAGCACATCTTTAATGAAGATGAATGTCAGTGCTTTTGGGACATTTGTAATAAGAACCACCAATTACTTATAGCAGCACATGGTTTAACTTTACTTAGGTGAACTAGTCATACTCTTTACAGTTTGCCATGGTGTCAGACCTGTGAAATGTATACATATATGTTATTTAAACTAACTGTATTTAATGTTATATTGTAATACAAGTGTACTGGGAATTGCTTTCATTTTACTGTCACTTACTGCGGTAGCATTGTCGCCTCATAGCAAGATGTTGTCCCGTTCGATTCTCAGCTAGAGCATCTTCTGTGTGGAGGCATACATGAATGGGGCGTGCCTTTGTTGAAGGTTGTGCATCAGGGCTGGTAACCCGGTACATAAAAATCCACTACAAATCATTAGCGGACCGGAGTTCCGCTGTGGCAACCCCTAACTGGGAAAAGCCAAAAGACACAAACAAAACTGCTCTTACTGCTGCCTCTGTGCCTGGGTCTTGGCTAAAAAGGGTCTCTGGACCAGTTCACAAACCAGATTATCAAACAGAAACTAAAATAAATAATAAATATATACTAAGGAAAAATGGCCTTGAATAGAACCCTGCAAGTATTCCTATTAATCTAAAATACTGGACAAGTAAGTAAAAGGAAGTGGGTACATGCATCAGCTTCACAAACAAAGGGCAAAAAAAAAAAAACTAGATAAAGCAGAAACAGGAACTGATACTAACAAATTCTACCATGAGTTGTCTTTTTAGGACAATACTTAGACTCTGAGAACTGAAGGTGTCTGTTAGTAAGTGAAGATATAGTTCCCTCTCTTTCACAAAAAGATGGCCTTAGGCAATTCTGGAGTTAGCTGGCATTTTAATATGATAAATTGGAAAGTATAGTATATGCACATTTTGTTGCCTTTTGCTGCAGTTGAACAGCTGGTTAAATATTCCACACTCTACAGAACTGTGTATTAAGTGCACACACTATGGCAATGTCTTACTATAAGTGTGAGACAGAACATAATTTAAGGCATGACATTACCACTGTAGTACAAAGCAGTTGTTTGAAATAAAAGAATTAGAGGATCCCACTCCCACTGTAATTGTATGCATTAAAACTGTGATGGATGTAATTCACGCAGAGTGGTATATTGGCATACACTCATACTATTCAGTCACTGCTGGATGTAAAACACCTGTCTACTTACACAATCTAATGAACACAGAGTCAACAGCAAGCACTGCAGGTAAAGTCAGAGTGCAGCACTGAAATGGTGCACATTTGAAAGCATCACCTCTTCAGTGTGTTACACAAAATGTGTTTTGACTAAAAATGTCACAAATTCATGAGGGAGCCCTCTCCAGATGTAAATATCACTTGTAACTGAATGTGTTCACAACAGACCTTTTGATGGAGCCAGTTTTAACTAACAGTAAACACACACACACACACACACACACACACACACACACACACACACACACACACAGACACATACACACACATATAACATTTACACAATGCTGGATGTTAGCCACATATCTGTCTAGTTACACAATCCAGAGTATGCAGTAATAACTGCAAGCACCACAGGAAAAGTCTTAAAGTAAATATGAGACAGAGCACATCTGAAAGGATGACCTCATCGTGTTGCATGGAAGATGTTTGTGGTAAACGTAGATGGGATTGATGGGCATCCCTCTACCAGTTTAAAAGTTTCTCATGAGTAGAAGTTTACACATATTAGATGTACTGTTGAATCCATACTTACTTGGCACTAGACACAAACACTAGTTACACAACCTAGAGCACACAGCACCAAACACAGGTGCCACAGGAGAAGTCTTAATGCAAGTGTGAGACAGAGCACATCTGAAAGGATGACCTCATCAATGTGTTGTTGAGAACGTTTGTGGTAAAAGTGAAGAACTTGACAGCGGATCTCTCTCTCTCAGTTTCAGTACTTCTCTTGAGTGGAAATATACATATCACATCTGCTGTTGAAGTCATACATAACTGACAATAGACACACACACACACACACACACACACACACACACACACACACACACACACACACACACACACACACACACACACACATACACACACACACACACACACACACACACACACACACTAGTTCAACCCTGTCAGATTTCAATGACCTACCTATCTAGTTACACAGTCTAGAATAAGTTGCATCATCCGCAAACACCTCAGGAGAAGCTCTGACTTTAAATATGGACTAATGTACATTTGTAAGGATTACTAATTTAGTGTCTAGCAGAGAAACTAGTGTGCATCACAGGATTGTGTGAAAAGGAATGGGTCTTGACAAGCTGAAGTAACAGCAATGTGCTTATCATAACTAATTACAAACTGATCTGAGAACATATCTATCCTGTCACTCATGTGCATTGTGGTACTATGACTGACATGTAGCCATTTCACAGTATGTTGTATGACACTCACACTTGTAAAACAGAAGACTGCAAAACAAGCATTCCCAGTATTTAGTTCAGGATTATTGTATGCAAATAGTGATCATTGGTTGTGTCATTTGCAATACTTCCTTCTGCTTGAATAATGTGCAAAGTAAATGCAAACAGACAAGTCAAAATTATGATAGTGCACTGCTTAATACCACAGAGGAAATATTAGTGCAAAATTGTTCATAATTTCCAAGTCTAAATGTGTTTGAGTAGAGACATAACTTTACATAATGAAGTGTTTAGCCAGCATCACAGTTAACTCCTCATATCTTGAGTACAGCAGTATTTTAAAACATACAATAATAATACAAGATACTCCCATTACCTTCTTTGTTTCAAATCACTCCCTGAATTGTGATGCAGACAAGCTCATTTGCAATGTTAATGTCAAAGTATTACCACAAGTAATTATATTTTGAGATCTGGAACTTACTATAGGAATTAACAGTAGTATGTAATGCTCCATGCCAACCTTCCTGCTGTTAAGAAGTACAGACTTGAAAAAGGTTTTGATAATGATCTTATTCAGAAAACATGTGTGTTATGTTAATATTCTGTGTGTCATGAATTGCAAATTTGTCCTGATAATTGTAGTAAAGTAATCATTACATGGCAATACAGCTGCATACTTAGACTGTCCTCATATTTGGTGACTCTCCATGTATTTAAGGCATATTGTACTTTATCCTTTGCAATTGTACATGTTTGTATGCCATCAATGAGTAACATACTTACTACATGATAACATACATGTTGATGTCATAAATAAATGACTCCAGAATATGCATGGAAATGCAGTTTAATTCATCCTATCACTGTATGTGTGTATAGCAGCGATACTGTTCAGCTGTGCCCACTGCAATATTCTTGTTAACACATAAAGCCTTGATTGTACTTGTGCACTATGCATGTTAACACATAAAGCCTTGATTGTACTTGTGCACTATGCATGTTAACACATAAAGCCTTGATTGTACTTCTGCACTATGCATGTTAACACATAAAGCCTTGATTGTACTTGTGCACTATGCATGTTAACACATAAAGCCTTGATTGTACTTGTGCACTATGCATGTTAACACATAAAGCCTTGATTGTACTTCTGCACTATGCAAGTTAACACATAAAGCCTTGATTGTACTTGTGCACTATGCATGTTAACACATAAAGCCTTGATTGTACTTCTGCACTATGCATGTTAACACATAAAGCCTTGATTGTACTTCTGCACTATGCATGTTAACACATAAAGCCTTGATTGTACTTCTGCACTATGCATGTTAACACATAAAGCCTTGATTGTACTTCTGCACTATGCATGTTAACACATAAAGCCTTGATTGTACTTCTGCACTATGCATGTTAACACATAAAGCCTCGATTGTACTTCTGCTCTATGCATGCTAACACATAAAGCCTTGATTGTACTTCTGCACTATGTATGTTAACACATAAAGCCTTGATTGTACTACTGCACCATGCTTGCTAACACGTAAAGCCTTTATTGAACTACTGTACTATGCTTGTTGACACATAAAGCCTTGATTGTACTGAGTGTACCAAATGTGTTGCACTTATTTCTGGAAAGTATGTGCATTTTGGACAAAGTTACAAGACACATAAGAGATCAAGCATGTTAATGCTGGTGGAATTCTGGTATATAGTAGCACTTATGAAGCAAGGAAGTTTGTGTGTAGCATACTTCATAACAGTACTTACAATTGCAATATCCCATATGGTGTACACTCAGCTCTGTGGGCTGTTCATGCCATGATGATAACTCTTTCCTTATAGTGCTATTAGCCTGTTTTTCCACAGCACAGTAAAGCCAAGCACAATAGCATGAGGGGCAGCAGACTAATGTGGCCAAATGCAAAAACTAACAAGATTGTGCCATAAAATGTGAACTGACATTTATCACCATTTGCTATTGCTTCTCTGTGCCAAGCATCACACAAATGTGAGGACAAACACTGATGAGACAGGAGAAAGAAAAGTGAAAGAGATACTGGAAGGAAGGGATAGATTAATGGAAAAGATTTTGTTTATGAGTCATTTCTAGTCATCTTTGTGGTGTGCTTGTCAGCATAATTAATCTGTTTTGCTGTATATAATAAAGTGTTTCCAATAGGGATCAAGCAGGGGTAGGGAATTAGACTCATGATTAAGATATACGCAGGATAATGTTGGGTTAATAACATATTTAACCAACAGATACACACAACAGCAATATAAAAAAGCATTTAATAATACTTGGACATACATGATTTGAACCCTTTACACTATGCAAAAAGCACTCTGTAGACATGTGAGATATTTGCACACACTGCATAGGAATTCACAAAGTAAAATCACATAGTTGAAGAGACAGTGAAAAAAATTAAACCACAGGACAATATAGAAATCAGATTTCATCACAGTAACAATAATTTTAACATCCATAGAGTATACAATACATTCAGCAGCCTAATAGAAGTTAGAGTAAATGTCTTACAATAGTGCTTTCAGTCTGTATTTCTGCAGTGCAGCAGGGTTAAGCACATTTGCATGAAGATAACTGTACTAACATGGTCTAAGACAAAACTCACCAATTTTTGCCATAGGATGTGAAACATCATTTACCATCACTCAGCACTGGTGCCAGTGCCAAGCAATGTGCCAATGCTAAGGACAAAAAATAGATTTTTTTTGTTATGGGGCATTTATAGCTATGTGTATTGTGTGTGATTCTCTATTTGTCCAGTTTAAGCTTGTGAAAAAGAAGTTGATAGGGCAGCGGTGAAAATGTAGGGCAAGCAAAAGATAGGACACTGGAAAAAATAAAAGAATGTGCAGGAGGGTGGTGAGAGAGCAAAATAGCTATCAACTTCTTCACAAGATAAATGTATACATGTAACAAGAATTTGATGAATTTGGATAGTCGCTATGTCAGGGCAGGATGACAATAGCAGGAAAATGTTGAATGACCACCATGATTGGGGATAGGTAGGAGACATGGGACCTGCATCCGTGTCCATCTTGAGCAAAGTGAGAATTTAGCCCTCATCCTCAGATCTGTCATTAATGTCTCCTATTGTAGATGCCTGGGTCATTGCTGGCTGTAGCATTGACTTTACAATCTGATTTGAGACCTTTTCTACTCTGCTAATTTGGGCACTGTGGCTAATCTCCATGACATATTATTCCAGCCGTGTGAGCTCCTGATGGGTGACAAAATCGTTCCACCAGTACTACACTCTGTGGTTATCACCACAAGCAGTTAGAGCATATATACCTGAAGCAAATGACGCAGGTAGAGCAGGAGTAGTGAAGGCCACTCTAACAGGTTATAACATAGAAGATCTGGGTGTCTGTACTGCCTGTGGAGGTATGGTGGGAAGAACCCCAGTGTTTGGTCTATCTCTCTGTGTTGATAGCCATTTGCATAGCAGTAGCAATGTTTTCACACAGAATAAAAATATATAAATTAAAAATATATATCTTAAAAAAGGAGAGAGATAGGGTTGGGGAAGAGATAACATAGATAATAACAACAATACCATGTCAGACTAATATTTTAATGAATAAGCAAATCGAGCATATGAATATGTTAACCTTTGACACATTCAGATTTAATGTGAAGGCATTATGTATCATAAAATATATCAATTTCAGTGCTATTATAAATTATTTTAAACAGTTTACTATGATATATCAGGTATATCCATAACAAATAAATACATCAAGTTACAAAATGATATGTTTAATATTATTTCATATTGCACTAAAATTTTTTACATCTTATAACAAAAGCGAATTGCTGCTTCGGGGAATTAAATCCACACACAGCAAATTAGATTTATTCATTGCATAATGCAATTATCGAGAGTTATTGGTGCAAGCACATATATTTGATATAAACATTAGGTATGCCTACTCAAACTCATAATGACTGATGCCCTGAAAACTATAATCTTGCTTGCATTTATACCTGATTCATACTTAACCGATGCCTCTCTGACGTAGAAAAATCTTTCCTGATTATTCACTCTGTTCTTAGCAATCACTTTGGCAGCTGTACAGAACATAAAACAGACAAAAAAAAATAGAAGCAGTCCATGATATCTTATTGACCAGTGATGGGTCACTATACTTATACAACTCAGGGTTGCTTCAAGTCCACAATTCAGTCCCCATTGGTTAAGGAGGTTCTGCTTGCACATTTTCATGTCACTGTTAAGGTGAAGACATTGTTCCCCAGTGCATGTTGTCAGTTGCACTGGAGGCATCCTTTGTTAAGTTTTCCAAGCCTCAGCCCTGTACAGAGAACTGGTGTAGTCACCTGCAGAAGTCTACAGTTGCAGTGCTTTACAAGGAGTGCCACAAAGATTCTTGATTCCTCTTTATGTCACCTTTGGGCTAAAAATAGAACACAACTGTCATCTTCTTCTGACACATCTTCTTAAGGACACTTAGAACTATATGTCTGAAGTGGCTCCTCATTCATAGTTCACTGTACCAGCCTGTGCACAATGATGCACAGCCTTGCCAATTGCATTTGCACAATTGAAAGCACAAGAATGGCTTGACAGAAAAATCGGGAATGATTCCTTCAAAATACAATGAAGGTGGGAAATTTGGCATTAAGACTCAACCCAGCCATGTGTGATGCTCACCCTATCTTCACATGTTCCACTGTAAAATGAACAGATTTATGATGCTGGATATAATCAATATTTAGAGGTAGTATACTATGAAAGGGTGCACAGTGGCTTACTGCATTATACAAAATACAAACTTTGAGTTGCTGTCCTGAAAACTGTGATCTTGCTTACATGCATCCATGATCAATAATTAATTTTGCATCTCTGAGGTGAACCAGTCTTTCCTAATGTGCATCTCTGTTCTGAGCAATCACTTCAGCAGCTGTAAAGAACATAAAACAAACAAAAAAAAAACAGTATAACGAATAACTATGTTGGCTGTCATATCCATCATATTGGAGTGCTTCCAGACAATATCCGGTCTCCATCAACTCAGGAAGTCCTGTTTGTGCCTCTCCATATCACTGTAATGTTGATGACATTGTTCTCCAGTGCTTAAATGCTAGTTGCACTGGTGTCAGCCTTGGCCAAGCTATTTCAAGCCTCAGCTTTGTACTGAGAACCAGAATAGTCCTCTTGCAGAAGCCTATTGCTGTAGCACTTTATGCCACAAAAAACATTGTATCCTTTTCACCACACCTCTGTGTTCAAAATGGAGCATTATGTTTACCTGCCGTGTCTGCTAAAGGACACCTAGAGCTATATGCTTGCATTGGCACCCAGTTCAGATCTCAGTGTACCAGCCTGTGCACAAGAATGTACAGCCTTGCCAGCTGCATAAGCACAACTGAAAGCACAAAAATTACATAGTAAAGAAACTGATAATGAGTCCTTGAAAATACAATGGAGGTGTAAATTATGGCCGCATGGCTTGAATATGTGTAATGCTCACTGTATTTATACATGTTCCACTATAAAATCTTTAAATATGCTATGATGTTGATTATAATAGCTGCTTAGAGGTAAAATGTTATGAATTGGTAGATAATGGCTTGGCGGGACATGTGACATACAAACTTTGAGTAATACCACCTGTGAATTAAACCCATGACTAAAAGAAGGCTAACATACTACACATTACTTATTGACTGTGATGCTACAGGAGAACTAATGCTATTATGCTGTAAACTAAGGTGCAACAATTTCAACATGAGGGTGACTTTCACTTGTCATGATACCGAAATTCTATGTAAAAGCCAGTAGTTTTTCTGTAAATAAGTTTAATATGCATGGATTTGCATGACCTAAGTAAAACTTGTTTATGTAGGTGCCATACATACATTGCATGACATACTATATTACACAAATAACAGCTATGCCATAGGTTTTTAACTAAATATGGTACAGCTTATAACTATGCAAGTATACTTTAGTTATCATCATCGTTATGCTTAACGTAGTTTACACAGATTATATTTGATTTATGTAGCACTTAGTACACATGCTTGTCTTACAAATTTAATATTTTTAAGAGTCAGTTTTACTTCATTTTCAAGTCCTAGTAAGAATTCTGTGCCACTACTTCTTCTAATAACCTCTTTGACATATCTTTGACATATCTGTGACCTGTAATCAAGCATTGCTACAGCTCATAAAAAATATAAAGGAAATCTCATTTGTTCATAACTATTATTTAATATGTACACAGTACTAATTTTATTATTCTCACAGTGATCTTTACTGAAATGCTTGTATGATTTTCTTTTTTGAACTTGTGTCTACTAGAAAACAGTATTGAATACTTATTTTGTATAAACTAACTGGATGTTGTGTGTTCTGCATTTTACTATATATAGAATATTGTATTATCTTTTTATTGTATTTTGCTTAGATTTCTGTGGAGCTTTTCTCCCCAGGCCTCCAATGAAAATGGGCCTCTGGCCCAGTCAGAATTTCCCAGTAAACAAATGTAAATAAAAATAAATAACTTGCATTACATATATTGTTTCTTCAAAGTTACTGCATTAACACTTTGAGCCACATAAAAAGGTAAGCAACCAGTTTATTTTCTTCACTCAGTAGTCTGAGTGCTTATGGAAGCCCACCAGCACCAGTCACATTTGTACTATAGATGGCATTCCAAATTAAATTTTTGATTTTGTTTACTTTATTTATTTATTGTTTAGTCCAGTTTGATGACCGGGGAGGTCCACTGGGCTCAAAGAGCCCATTTTCAGTGAAGACCCGGGGAGAAAAGCTCCAATAATACATAGTACAAGCTCCATAATATGAAGTACAATACATAGTGGAAACAGAAACAAACTAAGCAAATTTTACATACAAAATAACAAAAACTAAAAAAAAGTTAAACAGCAGCTTGGAGAAGGATGGAAAGCATATTTATATGTTTAGTGGTTGAGAACAGTAGTACAAGGTTAAATTAATACAGATGTTTAAATCATCTGAGAATGACATAGAAGTAACATTAGCATGGATGAGTTCTTTATGCATGAATATTAGCATGAGTTAAATTAATACAGAGGTTTAAATCCTCTGAGAGTTGTATAGAGGTAGCATTAGCATGAAGGCAGTACATAGGGTTAATCAATAGTGTGTAAGGAAGAACAAACTTTGTGTGTTATAAAGTATTTATGTATCAAGGAGGTTAGGTAGGTGGACTGCAACTGCTTTTCCATTTTTGGGAGAGGTAAGGATGCAGCTGGGTTTTGAAGTGTTCAGAGTTCTCAGAAATTCTTAGAGCTGGAGGGAGAGAATTCCATTTTGGCGATGGAAAATGATAGGAGAAGCTGACCAGCGGGATGGTTTGGTTTATAAACAGAGATTAGATTTTGGTGGGTAGATCTTAGAGTTCTGTTAGGGGTGTATAATGTTAAGATGTTTGTTAGTGTTGGGCATATAGTTGGTTTGAAAATAAGCTTATGAGTGGTGATGAGTTGGAGGTAGTCAAGGTACATTGGGAGTTCTAGCCATTGCAGCTGGTGGAGAAGTTTACAGTGGCTAGTGGAGTATTTGAAAGTGGTGGCGAACTTTGAGAGTATATTGTAACAGGATTCTAGTTTAGAAGAGAGGGAGGAAGATAGGTCGGTTAGTAGGGGAGCACCATACATTAGTGACGGTAGTAAGAAGGTAGTGGCGAGGGTCTGTCTTGTTGATGGGAGAGGAAGTGGGAGTTCCTGTACAGCATGCCAAGTTTCTGCTCGGTTTTCTTTATATTTAGCTGAATATGGGTATCGAATTTTAGGTGTTCGTCAATAGTAACTCCAAAAAGTTTATATATGTTTCTATAGTGGTGTTGGCAAGGCTTGTAATCTTGAAAGAAGTTTTGTCTAGGCAGATAGATTTTGAGGGAGAGACTAGAACGATCTTTGATTTGTTGACATTCAAAGAGAGGTGATGCATTTCTCAAGAATTTTTGAAATTGAGGAGAGAATCGCTATGGGTCAGAAGTTGGAGATGTTATTATTTTTGCCTCCTTTATGGAGGGGTAGCATAAAGGCTGCACGCCACAGTTTGGGGACATATGATTCCTGTATGGATCTGTTGATGAGTATGCTAATGGGGATGGCTATGCTGTCTGCTGCAGTTCTTAAAAAGAGTGAAGGGATATTGTCAGGGGCATTGGAGCAAGGCTTATGCTTAGAGAGAAGTTTTTTTATATATGAGGTGGGGATGGGTTTGAGGTAGAATATGGGAGGTGAGTTTGGGGTGGAAGTTTGGGCAGAGGGTTTGATTTGGGGGGAGGTGTTGTTTGGAATGTTTTAGTGAGTTCTGCTATAGAGTTAGTAAAGAAGGAGTTGAACAGAGTAGCAGCTATTTTTGGGTCAGATTTACTAGTGTCAGGATGAGGGTTGTTTATGGTGCCTGGGTTGAGAAGTGAGTTGATGGATTTCCAGAACTGTTTGGGGTAAGAGGAGTGGTTAGACTGGAGTTTGATATAGTATGCTTTTTGTCTCGTATGATACATTTTTTGAAGATGTTGCAGAGTCGTTTATATTTAAGAAGGGTGTCAGGGTGCCTATTATGATGGTAGAGTTTCCTGGCCTTGTCCCTTTGTTGCATGAGTGTTTTTGGTATCTTTACTAAGCCAAGGGGCGGAATTGTTTTTTATACATTTTATTATTGGAGAGGCTTGGGAGTTAAGAGTGTCTAAGAAGGCTGAGTTGAAGAATTCGACAGCACTGTCCAGAGGTAGGGTTTTTAGAGTGTCCCAATTTATCAGTTTGAGAGAATTGGAAAAAGTTGTAGGGTTAAAGTTGTTGAGATTCTGAGTGTGGATATATTGGTGTAGATGAGGAGAGGAGGGTGTTGCTCTATGGATGAATGCTGGTAATGATCACTGATAGAGTCTGGTAAGGTTCCCGTGTGGGAGATTTTGTGTGGGTGGGAGACAAGGATCCAGTCCAGTATGGAGCCTGGGTTTTTTTATTAATTAGGTCAGGTTATAGCATTTGTGAGTTGAGTGAAATTACATAGATTGATTGAAATGGTGGGATTATTGGCAGTAATTTTGTTCCAGTCAATGTTCACATTTCCTAGGATGTATGTCTCAAGCTTGATATTAGATGAGGCCCATAGAAGAATTTCCTCAAGTGTGTTAATGTTGTTTCCAGGTGGGATATAGAGGGCTATAACACAAATAATTTGGATATAGAGGGCTATAACACAAATAATTGTCTGGTTATTTAGTTTGAGATTTCCTATGACTAGTTCAGCGTTGTTGAACTGTGGAATAGGATTTTGGTAGGGAGTGATGGAGAGTAGGCTAGAGTAGATTAAGGCTACTCCTCCACCCTTCTTTTTTAGGTGGTCTTGTCTAAGTAGTTGAAACCCAGGGTAGTATTTCAGAGTCTGAAATGTTGGGATTTAGCCATGTCTCAGAGACAGCTGCTATGTCAGGTTGGGTATGGGATAGCCAAGCATGGAAGTGGGCTAATTTGTTTCTTAGACTCGGGGTATTGATGGTCAAGATCTTGAGGTATTTAGGGTTGGTAGTATGGGTGGTAATGGGGGGAGATAGATTGCTGCTGGTATTAGGTCCTGGGCTGGGGTGTATGTCTCCTGCTAGGCATAGGCAGTTAAAAGGGAATAAGAGCAGCGGTTTGGATTTGCTCCTAGAGTTTGGTGGTAAGTACAATAGTGCTTTGGGAATATGACGTTTCATTGAGGAGGATAGGAGTTTTAGTTTATAGCAGATAAGTGGGTTTGGAAGCACTAGGGAGGAGGTAATAGTGTGGAAATGAGATGTGGCAGAGTTATGATGTGTGTTAGGGGTGATGGTGGGGTGAAGAGGGGATAGGAAAGAAGGGGGTAGTTTGTAAGAGGAATAGGAGGTAGCATGGTATAGAGGTATTAGGAGTAGTAGGCTAAGGGAAAGGATGAGAGTGGTTTGAAGAGACATGGTGTCATTTAGGTATAATGGAATAGTTTGGGGTTAGGTGCTGAGGATGTAATGGGATTATTGGTGACAGCGTAGGTGGGAGGAGTATGGGAATGTATCTAGAGCTTTAAGGATTAGAGATGGGGAGGGGTGAGAGAGTATTGGAGGATGGGTGGGGAGGAGATAGCGAGGAGATGAGAGTGGATTGGGTGAGACAGGGGGAGGGGAGGGGAGTTATGGCTAAAATAAGTGTAGGAGCACTGGGGTGGGTGGGAATTGGGGTAGGGTAGGGGAGCAGAATGAGCCCACAAAGCAAACTGAGTGGGTAGAGCCAAGGAGAAGGAAGAAGGCAAGACTGTGAAGAACAATCAGTGGTTAGGTAGGTAAGCTCAGATGTAAGGGAAGTATGGAAAATGTACAACTTGTTAATGTAGTTGTTGTATGCATCATATAACACAAGTCTCCAGCCAAATTCCTTGTAAGCATAACAACATATTTAACAGCAAACAGTTTACATAGTAAAAGCAGTCACAGCTTCAGTTACTCCCTTAGACTATTGTGAGCATAACAGCATATGTAACAGTTAACAGTTTCTGTAGTAAAAGCAATCACTACATCAGTTAGATCTGTAGACTACATAAAGTTAGCTAAGTACTTCAGTTGGAAAACATAAACATGCCTGTTAAACCAGGTGCACCACAAACATTTGAGAAGAGCTTAAACACTTGCAGTCACTTACTTGCAGGTGTGCACACTGAAAAGGGTCTGTGGAAGCTTCCTCACCACAAGCAGCCCAAAAGATAACTTTCAGAATGGCACCACTCAAGGAGACCCACTAATATAGACTAGTTAATGTGCATGGGGGAGGAGGGAGATACAAAATGGGGAAAGGTATAACCAGAAAAAGCAGGTAGAGATCTGGCCCACCCCCTCACAGAAGACTGCAAAGAAAAGAAATCAGCATAAGAAGTGGAAGCCTTGGAGCTATAATGTAAGTGTAAGCAAGGAAGAGGTAGAAGCAGGAAATTAGGAGTGTAAGCAGTTAGTTGCAGGAACACTACTTTATGGCCTTGGTGTGCAACTAATACAAAGGAAGGTAAATCTATCTGGGGGACAAAGTACACCAAGTAAATGGTACTTGCCTTACTTTACAAGTATTCAGTGTAGAGTCAGATCTATTTGGGACAAGATACAATAAGTATATTGTTAAGTTATGCCACCCAGTGGCAATCAACAAAGCTATAGTTGCCTGGGGGGTGGGGGGGCTTGCAGGTGTGCATGCCAGCCAAAACAATGTTTAAAAATAACTAGTAAAATTAACAAATGTGCTGAAAAAGGAAAATTAAATAACCTGTCACAATGTTTAAAACATAACTGTTAAGGACTACATCTGCTAATAACAAGAACTGTAAATATCCAGTCACCTATGCAGGCTTGTCTGGTAGGTATCTTTATTAAAAAGTGTTATTCTTGGCTTGCAATAACTGTAGGGAGAAACCGGACCATAGCAGTTGTTTTATCTGGCAATGTTGCAGTTGCTGGGGGGGGGGGAGGAACCCGAGCTGCGATGATGCAGGTAGTCCAAGTGTGCTATGCAGACTTGTCTGGTAGGTATCCTTATTAAAAAGTTTTATTCTTGGCTTGCAATAACTGTAGGGAAAAACCGGACCATAGCAATGGTTTTATCTGGCAATTTTGCAGTTGCTGGTGGGGGGGGGGGGCCCGAGCTGCAATGATGCAGGTAGACCATGTGTGCTATGCAGACTTGTCTGGTAGGAATCCTTATTAAAAAGTGTTATTCTTGGGTTGCAATAACTGTAGGGAGAAACCGGGCCATAGCAGCGGTTTTATCTGGCAATGTTGCAGTTGCTGGTGGGGGGGGGGGGGGCGGGCTGCGATGATGCAGGTAGATCAAGTGTGCTATGCATACTTGTCTGGTAGGTATCCTTATTAAAAAGTGTTATTCTTGGCTTGCAATAACTGTAGGGAGAAACCGGACTGGAGCAGTGGTTTTATCTGGCAATGTTGCAGTTGCTGGTGGGGGGGGACCCGAGCTGCGATGATGCAGGTAGACCAAGCGTGTTGCAGGTGTGCACACTGAAAAGGGTCTGGGAAAGCTTCCTCACCACAAGCAGGCCAAAAGATAGCTTTCAAAAAAAAAAAAAAAAAAAAAAAAAAGGAAGTCTTCAGGAAGTCAACTATCATTCACTGCTAATGAGCACTAACAGTCCTCAGTGCATAATGCCAAGTGGATAACAAAGGTTGAATCCAAAACAAAAACAACAAAAGAGTTTTAAAACCTTTGAAATGTTTTCTGAACTCTGTCATCTTATACCATGTAAATATACACATTAAACCTCACACTTTCACACAAAAAGCACCATCTGTAGATTCGAACCTTGAAACCATGGCATTAACATGACACATCTTAGAGAATTTACACTATTTGACACATACATATTCTGAAGAAGAGAAAGTAGAATACTTATACTCAAGCTATGACATTGTATAACTTTACATTACTGTTCCAAGATCAGCATTTTCTCATGGTTGTCCTTATTTATTATTTATTTACTATTTATTTATTTACATTTGTTGACTGGGAGTGTCCGACTGGACGTAGGTCCATTTTCAGCGGAGGCCCGAGGAGAAAAGCTCAACAGTTAAAATAAACAGACAGTAGTTACTTTGGATTACATAGTGATTAACAATTTGACTAACATAGCAATTAATTACAAACCTATTTACAGATGAAGAACATAGTACATCAGTAGACAACTAGAATCCTTATCTGCAAAGTACATAACAGACATTAACAAATGTTACAATAAGAAGTTCCTGCTGTATAATAAGTACTAGGCTTATGAGCATCTGAGCTTGTTATAATTAAGGTAGTTATTGGGGTGGAAAGAAAGGTAGTGGTTGGATGGTGTCGGTGATATTAGAGTGGGAGTTGCAAGGGCATAGCCAGCATGTTTTTAGGTGCGCTTTTAGTAAAGTTTTGAAGTGGGTGCATGATGGTACGGAGGTAATTGTGGGTGGAAGGGAGTTCCATAATTTGGCTATGGCATAAGAGAATAGTGCTTCACCAGCAGAGTTATTGGGTTTAGTGATCTGCAAGTGATTTTCCTTGCTGGATCTTAGTGGTCTGGTGGTGCGATAGGGTTGGAGTAGATTCTGGAGGGATGGGCCATTTAGTGGATAGTTTACTAGTTTGTGGGCAAGTGAGAGTTGATACCATTGAAGGAGGCGAGGGAGTTCAAGCCAGCCCAGTTCAGCAAGTGAGAGTCAGTGGTGACTACAGTAGGATGCCCCTGTGGTGAATTTGGCGATTTTGTTGTAGCAGGTCTCTAGCTTGTTTAGATCACTTTGCCTTAGGTTGGTATATATTGGAGAGGCATAAAGTAGGGTGGAAATAAGGTGAGATTTTTCTATTGAAATCTTTGCTTCTTTGATGAGAAGTTGCTTATTTCTGTATAACGCTCCTAGTTTTCTGTGGACTTTTTTATGGTCATGGATATGTGAATATCAAATTTTAGTTTATTGTCTATTTCCACTCCTAACAGTTTGGTGTGTTCAGTTGGATATATAGTGGTGTTGTCTTTTGCTGTGATGTTAAAGTGAGAGTTGTTTTGAGTATGTTTGGTGGGTTGGAAGATGAGTGGTTTAGTTTTGTTTGGGTTGAGTATTAATTGGGCATCCGATAACCAAGTTTCAACAGAGGAAAAGGCTTCCTGTGTGACTTTTTGCAGTTTGGGTAGGGGCTGGGCTGAGCAGATGATGGTTGAGTCATCTGCATATTGTATGAGTGTGTCATGTTTGGTGGCAGAGGCTAGACTATTGGTGAAAACAGAGAAGAGTAGGGGTCCAAGGATGGATTCTTGGGAAACCCCTATGGAGACAGGTAGTTGGGGAGATATATCATTCTGCCATACAATGGATTGTTGGCGGTCAGACAGGTAACTCTGAAACCAGTTGGTGACTGATTGAGAGAAGGATAGGTTATTGAGGATAGAGATGAGTTGTTTGTGTGGGACTATGTCAAATGTTTTAGATAGGTCTAGGAAAGTAGCAGAGGAGAGATAGCCATTGTTTTTATGCTGAAGGATAGTGTTAGTAAAGGAGAGTAAGGCAGTAGTGGTGCTATGGTTTGGTCAGAAACCATGCTGAGTACTGGAAAGGAGGTTGTTAGTAAGGAGGTAGTCTGAGACCTGAGAGTGTATGCATCTCTCTAGTATTTTGGAGAGTTGAGAGATAATAGCTATGGGGCGGTAATTGGTTAGTTCTGTGGAGGGGCCACCTTTGTGGAGGGGAATTATATGTGATACTTTCCACAGTGTGGGAACGTAACTTTCTGACAGAGATTGGTTAATCAAGATGGATATTGGGTAGGCCAGAGCTTCAGCTGCGATTTGTAGGTATTCACTCGGGAGATTGTCTGCTGCTAATTTGGTGGGCTTAAGTTTACTTAAGAGTTTTTTTATGTTGGAAGTAGGTACAGGAGAAAAAGAGAAGGCAGTGGGGAGATTACTAGTTGAAGGTGTGGGTTGGAGGGGAGGGGGGTTGTGTTGTTTAGCTAGTGATAGTATGGTTTGTGTGAAGTGTGTGTTGAATGAGGTAGCAATATTTTCGGAGGAGTGAGGGATGTTAGGAGGAGGGGTACTGACTTTACCTGGGTGGAGGATGGAGTTTATGAAGGACCAGAATTGTTTGAGACTGTGTTGGGAGAAGTCTAGTGCAGACTGGTAGTATTGGAATTTGTCCAGTTTTATTAGCTTTTTGACTCTACTGCATAGTTCTAGGAATTTCTGTCTAGTTGAGGAGGTTTTGGTTTTGTGCCAGTGCTCCCAGGCTTTATCCCTGTTTTTCATTTCTGACTTAGTGGTTTTCTGTAGCCATGGAGAGGGTTGTGCTTTGGTTCTGGAAAGTCTTATGGGGGCATGATAATTAAGGATACTCAGGAAGGTAGTATTAAAAAATTCAACTGCGTCATCAAGACTGAGGTACTTTAGAGGATGCCAGTTACATTCTTTGAGGGATGAGATGAATGTGAGTGGGTAAAGTTTAGTTTTTACGTATTTGATGGTAGATGACAGGTTTAGCTTGATATAGGTATTATTTGAGTAGGAATGTTGGGGAGTAATCACTGAGGCTATCTGATAAGCAGCCTGTTATATATGACTGGGCCTCTTACCGACTAGTATCCAATCCAGGGTAGTGTGCTTGCTGGAGTTTTTATTTATCCTGGTTGGCTACTGGACTAGTTGTCCTTCATAATTTCTCAGTAGATGTCTGATGGAGATATTTCCATCAGTTAAAATGCTAAAAAGTCTTTACAATACAAGAATGTTTTTTCCCTTTCTTTAACAATCAGTATTCTATTCAAATGCATTTAATTAATTAATTCAATCTACTGCAAATTGTAGCTAAAAAGATTGTTTGTATATTTATCTCTTATGTATTTGATATGAAGTCAAGATTACTTTTTACTCAGAAACACAGTTAGTTCATAATCATTTATTCATAAAGCTGTTATAAAGGTTATCTCCGAAGTCAGTCAATGTAATCCCAGACATTTTGTTAGGACTATTCTCACTGATACATCCTCAGTAAGTGTATATCAAAGTGGCTAGAGTGTGAACATTTAATTATTTCTGCATTACTTCTAATTATTAAGTCTAAGCCCTTACCAAGTCCCACATCTCAATGCTTTATCTTGTAATGCTATGGTGAGTTCATGGCATTGTGTAGCTCCCCATATCATTTTTACCTTCCCAGCAATTTGAGCAGACTAAGCAATTCATGAATGATACTGACTTGACACCTGATTTTCATATTCACAGTGCTCACAGGGGCTAATATGCACTATATAAGCACATCCTGGTGTTAAGGCACGTATATAATAGGAGGGGAGACTGATTGGATTGACTAGCTTAAGATACTACTGTTTGACTGTTGCAATCAAATTACTTTTTTTGGACTTTCATAAAACTCCTGACAAGGTATGTGATGTTTCAGTACAAACATTTATTTTAACAGTATGATGAATTATATTTCAGATAGCATTGCACGGTGTTGGCAGTTTGTATATTGTTATAAAAAGTATGGTAGTGTTTTGAAGTATCCTCAGCAAGTGTTACAAGCCTTTATAGCAAAATGTCTCTGAGAATATGAACACATGTGAGAACATATTCTTATATGATTAGTAGCAATGTCAATGTTACATTTTAGACAACTGTGTTAATGCTGTTATATATGCCTAACATCAATAAAGCTAAGCTCAAACGGCAACATTTTAAATTTCCTACACTTTAATTGTTCATTCTATCTATTTCAGGGTTACACATTTTTTCATCAGGTTTGCTGCTAAGGCATATTTATTTATTTTTTGGGGGGATGCTTTCTACTTATGTATTACCTGTGCATTCCTATACAGTAGTAATTTAATTTCTGTTGATGATGCCTGAATACATTCATATTTGTTTTCTTGGGAGTCACTTTAATTTCTTGCATTTTTCTATTTGTTGTATTTTACTCTTTTATTCACTGGTGAGCCTGCTACTGACACTGTGGAACCCCTACTTCCTGATGATGGAGTATTGGTAGCCTCTGATGATGATAGTGGTGATGAAGAGGCATAGTTTGGATTTCAAGGGGTGATTCTGACACTGAGGTTGTGGCTCCCACTTCCCCTGCCCAGGGTTTGGACACAGTCAGTATACCTATGTATACCCATGACATAGTACAGTCTCAGATAGGACAGGTTGAGGATGATGCAGTTGATCATGGTGGCATAGTTACTCCAGCTGCAAAAATGGCTGAGCCTCCCTAGCCATAGTGAAGATGAATTACCACTAATGGGTGCCTGCAGAAGTTCTCAGAGGAGCCCTGCTTTCCACCCTCCATCTAATGCTGGTGTGTCACTAGGTGCCACTCAAAGTATGAGTTGGGTGACCACTGAGGGACTATCAGGTTCATAGGTTCATAGGTTCATAGGTTGGTACTAGGCTATCAGCCCTAGGGCCTATACAAGCCTAGCCATAACAATTCCCTGGCTATTTCTTCCCACACTATTTACTTCCCTGGACCCCTGTCTAGCAGGGCGACTGACATGATCCCCAGGGTGAATTTCCTTTCTCCCATCCAATCGTCAAGGTTCCTTTTGAAGAGGACCAAAGAGGCACTCTGCTTGACATGTATGGGCAATCTATTCCAGAGTCTGGGGAGTCTCTGGGTCAGGAACCTATCCCTCCAGCATGTTTTGTTTATTGTGATGACAAGGTTTAGATCCCTGGAGCATGTGGCTCTGAGGGATTGGGATTTCTTTAAGTGTAGCATGTCCAACAGCTCTGGATTTGACATGGCCTTGTATGTTAAGCAAAGATCGCCTCTGAGTAGATGATATGCGACAGAGTATAGCTGGAGTTTTTTAAGGTGGTCAGCATAGGGCATCTGCTTTAGGCCTGTGATTCTTTTAGTGAGGTATTTCTGTTGCCTTTCCAGTTGTTGCAGATGTCTTGAGAGGTACATACCAAATGGGGCATTGTATTCTATAATGGGTCTAATGAGGGATGAGTACAGTGGGACAATGACCTCCTTTTTTCTGGATGAAAAGCCCTTAGTGATGAGGTGTGCCACATAGAAGGATTTCCTGACTGTTGTGGCGATATGGTTATCGAAGGTGAGACCACTGTCCACCTGTGTCCCTAAGTCTCTTATCAAACTTTCGGTGTTTAGTGTACTGCCACCTATATGGTAATTCACGGATACATGTCTTTCCCAAAGGGATAACTATACATTTCTTGGCATTGAGCTTGAGCCCATGGCTCTGACACCAAGCATCTGTTTCTGTAAGGCCCTTTTGTAGAGTATCCACATCATTTGGGGATTCAATAATGGCTCCCAGTTTGCAGTTATCTGCAAACTTTGTTATCCAGAGTCCCTTAGTGTTGGCCTGTACTTCAGAGAAGTAGATGCCAAACAAAAGCGGTCCCAGGACTGAACCCTGAGGTACTCCACTTGTCACTTGTCTGGAGCTGGATTTGGAGTCAGCTACTTTTACAGTGTGGGTTCTATCAGTAAGCCAGTTAGCAACCCATTGGGTGACGTAGGGATTAATGCCCAGCTTAGTAAGTTTATCTATGATTCCAGAGTGGGGGATGGTGTCAAAGGCCTTGGCAAGGTCTAGATAGGCTGTGTGGACCACCTTACCCTTGTCCATGGCTCTGGAGACAGATTCGAAGAAGTCAATCAAGTTCAGGAGACAAGATCGGCCCTTCACAAACCCAAACTGGGTGGGGTCCAGTGTTTGAAGGTTGCCAGTGTCTTTGTTTATAAGTTCCATGATAATACGCTCCATGGCCTTGCAGATAAGGCTTGTCAGACTGATGGAATGGTAGTTTCCAGGATCCAACGTGGATCCCCCCTTGTGGAGTGGGATAACTGTAGCTGTGTGCCACTCAGTGGGTACGAAACCTGAGGTGAGGCTATGATTAAACATGACACTTAGGTGAGGTGCCAGTTCATATTGTAGTTCATGTAGTACACAGCCCGGGATGTCATCTGGTCCCATGGATGCTGTATTCTTAGCTTTGGAGAGTGTGTTTTTTACCTGTGTGGTCGTTATTACCGGAGTTTGGCAATCTTCCGGTATTGAGATGGGCCATTTAGGGGGTGAGAGGGGGGTGAAGTTGGCACTGAATCGATCTGCCAGGATATTGGCAATATCCTTGGGATCAGTATATTTAATGCCATTCTGTTTTAGCTCAGGACAGATCTGAGCATTGCCATTTAGATTCTTGACATAGTTATAGAATGCCTTGTTGTTGTCTTTGGAATCTTTGGCAATTTTATTTTCGTAACTAGCTTTGGAGGATTTTATGAGGGATCTCAGTTTCTTACTGAGGCTGGTAAGGAAGTTTTTTGCATCCTGGGATTTTCCTCTTTTCTGCAACAGTTTCTTCCTTTTGTTGTAAAGTTTGTTTATGGCAGGGGACCACCAGATTGGCTTTTTTTTTTGGATGAGACCATCTTGGTTCTATTTGGGATGGCACAATTTATGCATGAGTGGATGTGCTCGTACAGTGCCTTAATGTAGAATTCAGCAGTTGAACTTTCAGCTCCCATCTGCATGGGTGTCATGAAGTTTGTCACTTCTGACTTGAGTAGCATGAAGTTGGCTTTGGAGAAGTTTTTTATGGAGGTTTCCTTACTGGGGGGTGGGGGTAGGATGTGGATGTTAAGGGTGATTAGCTTATGGTCAGACGTGACTAACGAGGGGGTGATCATAGGTGTGGAGCATCGATTTCCCATGTTGGTAATGACCAGGTATAGGATATTGGAGCCCCTGGTGGGACTATGGATTAATTGATCCAGGGCATTGGAATTTATGAATTCCAAGAACCGTTGGGCAAAGGTGTTGGTACATGAGTAGCTTTCCCATTTAATGGCAGGGTAGTTAAAATCACCCAGTATTAGGGTGTTTGGTTCTATCTTAATATTTTCCAGTATGTTTAGAAAGGTGTAGTGAGAATCTTGGGGTATGGTGGGGGATCTGTAGCAAGCTACAATTTGGATTGCAGTCTTACCTAGTGTTAGTTGCACCTGGAGAATTTCAGATGCATTGTGTTGGGCAACTAGCCTGGTGGTTTGAATATCCTTGGTGAATATTGACACTCCTCCACCTTTAGTGTTTCGGTCCTGCTTTGGTGGCCGAAAAGTGTGGTAAGAGTTGTAGCCTGGTATTGCAGGGTTGCTCTCTGGAGCCTTGAACCAGGTCTCAGTTACTGCACAGATATCGATGTTCTCCATTTTTAGGAGTGCCTCGAGAGAGTGCATTTTGAGGTTTAGACTTCTAGCATTGAGTAGCATTACCTTCAGATTTTGCATGCTTGTACCTGTTACGGTGGTGGTTTTGTTCTTTGAACTTTGCCTAAAAAAGGCACTATAGGGGTGGCAAGAGCCTTAGCCAGTAACCTGAATCCCAGAGGTGACAGGTGCAGACCATCTCTGACAAAGCATCGTGGTCTGTCAATCATGTCGTCCCAGGCAGACAGATACTGGATCCCCTTTGAATGACACCAGAAGCTTAGCCAATTGTTGAAGTCAATCATTTTGTCCTTATATTGTGGTATCATTCTGGGCGAAGGCAGGATGCTACTCAGGGCTAGGGTCATACCTGCCTGGGCAACATGATCCGAGAGCTCTTCCATGTCTCTTTTCATGTAGTCCAGGGATGTACGTCTCAAGTCATTCACTCCAACATGGACAATGACAGAGTCATATTTGTACTTGTTGTGGAGTGACTTGAGTGCATGCATTATGTGGCAGATCCCGGCACCCGACAGGCAGCTGACTGTAATTTTCTCCCTGTGCAACCTGGTGAGAGGGACATCAGTGTGCTGGACTATAGAGTCACCTATGACTAAAGTGTTAGGTACATTGTCTTGCCTTAGGGGCTGTTGCTGGGTGGCACACAGGTGTTTTGAACTATGTGACACTTTGGTTGTGATTGGTGTTTGTTTGCGTTTCAGCTTCAGAGGTCCTTGTTTCTTGGGCAGGTTACAGTTAAGGGCCTCTGCATATGTGGATTTAGTTCCACCAGGACCTCAGAAGAGATAGCAAGAGTACTGCATATTGTACATTCTGATATGTGAGATTGTTTTAATCCTGTTGGTAACTACTTGGTCTGGATGAATGAATGACATTTGGATTATGCAGTGTCTGTAAAGTAATGCCTGCTGGGGCATGGTCAGCATCTATGTGGCCAGAGACAGGGTACATCTTCAGGTGTTAGCTGACATGGTCATCATATATCCTATTCCTATATAGACAATACTTCAACTGTTCCATCAATGTTAAGGTGTGCACATTCAGATGTGTTAGAACATGTGTTCATGATCATGGACAAAGTCCTGATGAGAGGTCATCCAGCAGATATTGCTTGTGTTCAGTTAGCACACCAACTTCCAACCAAGGTTATGGAATAAACAGTACATCTCCTGCACAGATAGATCTTTTCATCAGGGGCAGTGACGATTAACTCATTCCTCTATCATGCATGGCTCACACTTGCCCTGGATACTAGGGAAAAGTGCTAGTGCAACTGCTTTGACTGTGTTCATGCAGACTCACACACAATAAAACTCAGCTTGGCCATACCACCTCACACACAGATAACTATATAAACATAACTGTTGAATGATTTAAATCCATTCCAACTGGCTAAGACAATGGGCACTTGCTCATAAACTGATTTCTCACTCACATACATTCACTTCTTTGGTGTAAGGCTTGCTCTTGTGTAACTCCACCCAAACACTATGCAAGTGATGATGAATGTGTCCTGCCCCTTGCACATTTCTTTGTGACTTAGGGTTGTCTTATGTTTAATGCTTACTTACTGAAATGCTTGCTTTAATTAAATGCATTGCACTTGTTTTTTTCATTTCTACTTCCTGCAATATTTAGAATGATTTATTATGTACTTCTTGTTCCTCATTGTATTTGTACTATTCTTCTTATTAATGCAGTCACATTAAATAGCAATTAGTGCTTACTTACCTTGTTACCTTGTACAAATTATGCTAACATGGCCTTGGTCACTGTTTGGTCATCTGCGCTGTACAACTTTAATGCATGATGCACACTATTGAACAGGTTCATATTTATGTTGCATAAATCACTCATGACCTTCTGCTGACTTTGCTGTACAGCTGAGCACGGTTTCATGTTACTGACACATAATACTTGCATTTGAGGGTAATCATATGATTATGATACAGTAAAGTCTCACTTAACCAGCACCCATGGAGATTGGTAGATGCTGGTTAAGTGTATGTTCCGGTTGCTTGAGATATGCTTTGCGATTTTGATTAGCTCATATACTGGCATACGAGCCAATCAAAAATCGCAGAGTGGAGTCTCTTCTGTTCAATGTGGAACAGCCCTCTGTTCAGCATTTAACAGAAGAGACTCTACTTTCCCGTTTTTGATTGGCTCATATACTGGCATATGAGCCAATCAAAATCGCAAAGCAGAACCACTTTTAGTCAATGCAGAACTGCTTTGCGATTTTTGATTGGCTTGTATACTGGCATATGAGCCAATCAAATGACAGTTGCTTGAGTGCCGGTTGCTTGAGTCCCAGATAATGGGGATTTTACTGTATGAATCAAAATCATCAGTTACTTTGGTTAATGCCGCTGCTACAAATTGTGTCTTTTGCGGTTGACCGATGCTCATAGAACATGAACATTACATGGGTAGATAAAGGTAGATAATTTTGCATGCATCACTTATACTGTTTGTATGTGCTTATCTTCTTAGAATTTTACTTAAGCATTGAGCGTGTATGCTGTCCTCTGCCTCATAGCCAGGGCCATAGCATAATATGCATGCCTATATCTGTCAGGATCATCTACAGTTACTGGTTCTTCCTCAGACTCCTCATCTGTATCTGCTGGCTAGGGCCTTGGCTGTGGTGCTGGAAACTGTGGTCCTTAGCCTTGTTGCCCTTTCTGCAGCTGTTTCCTGACAATTATATTGTGCAACATGGCACAGACAATGAGTATATTTAAGGAGGTGGCTAACTCATTCTACAGGGCACTACGCATACCTCTCAACTTTACAGATTTTTGCAGAATGTCTGGATTTTTGCCTCATATTTTTAGACCATTTTTGATAAAACTGTTTTCTGGCAAGTTAGTAACAAATTATTAAAAACTGAAGTTAGAAAGTAATGAATGACATTTGAGTTTTAGATTTCATACCCTTCAGAAAATTCATGCTAAAACACAACCTGTTATTCAATCAACTTTCTAAGTTTGTAAGAGTAATATTTAAACATTGTCCTTATTTTTGGGCCTTTGTGCCACTTTTATTTATAGCTGTCCAGATTTCTTGCTTTAAGAGGTTGAGAGGTATGATCACCAGATGTGTCTAGACACCGGAACCTTGATACAAGCAAGCCAGATAAGTGTCCTATAATATTCCTAGCTTGAGAATGCACATCATTGTACCCTTGCTCAGTGGGGTTGTGTCAGTTTCTTATGGGTGTCATGAGTCCAGTGCATAACCTGTATTCCACACTACATGCTCTTGTGAAAAGTCATCCCTAGCAAACCCTACATATAGATCACAGGTGTTCCAAATGTGTTAGTAGTAAAAACTGCCTTGGTTACCTGCACACACATTGTAGATGATTCATTGGACATTACAGACCAGCTGTCAGTTGATAGAGTGATATAATTTCTTGTTGACATACCTCACTCCCTGTTTACAAGGTAGGTCTTTTATTTATATCTGTGTGTGTGGTATATGGTCCAAAGAACCTCAGGGAATTATTCTATGGCATAGAAATATTGCATGATTGTAGCTCTCTTCTCTGGGGTGCATGGAAACCAAATATGATCCTGAATATTTTGCTCCATTGCATTTATTAATTGATGTAATATTCTTGAGGATGAGGCCTGTGAAACATCTAATATAACCCTTATGGGTCTCTGAAAAGTGCCGGTAGCTAGTATATACAATAATACACATACCTTGTTTTTTTCTGGGATGAGTTTCCCATGCTTCACTGGTCCTTCAGGTGAGTGAGACAGAGGATGCATAGTTCCTCTAAGGTATCCCTGTCTTCCAATATCTCTCTACAATTTCTGTATCATGAAGTCCATGATAAGTCAAATATGACCTGAGAACTGTTCTCCTTCTAGGCTGTCTGGCATCATCATCAGCAGCAACACTTTATTATTAAAGTCTCTTGCACATAAGGATTAAAGATAGCAGCAGCAGCAACCCCTAACATTTTTTGTAAGTGTGTATTTGGCTGAATTCCAAAGAGTACTGGAATTAAGGCCAAACAAACAAACTGGAATTAAGGCCAAAAGGGAGCACCGCATGTTGACGAGTACTTTATAGTTTCCTGAATTGCGCTGCCATGTTAAATTGTTTAATTAGCATGCATTTCACCTACTTATGCCTTCATTAGCATCTTCTACTGCTTACCTTTTTTCTGTAGCTGACACATATACATCAAAGGATGCCAAACAGTGCACCCACCACTGAGTGATGTACACATGAGCTTAGCGTAAAGTGTAGATGTTAATGAATCTAGCTCATTGTGTAGATGGCCAAACATCGCCAGAAATATTTAACCACTTGCTGTTGCAGAGTAAGCATTCTATCTGAATACCAAGCTGCCAATGCTCAGATATCAATGTGTGCGAGGGATTTAGCAGAAGAATCTTATTTAAACTTCTTTGAAGAGTAGGTTCATTGTGCTTTCCTCTGTATGACAGGCCCTTGATAGACACCAAGGTCTTATAACAGGCTGGAAGGCACAACTTGGGAATGTGATTAAAACAAATGCCCAGAGTAAGGTTGGTATGACTTTTGTCTTTATTTTCACTGCTGATCCTTGGTTTTCTTGTACACACACATGCACGTATATACATACATATATACATGTGGATAAATAGATACAGAGATAGATAGATAGATAGATAGATAGATAGATAGATAGATAGATAGATAGATAGATAGATAGATAGATAGATAGATAGATAGATAGATAGATAGATAGATAGATAGATAGATAGATAGATAGATAGATAGATAGATATAGAGAGAGATAGATAGATAAATATTCCAAGGACATTGAGTTTCATGGCCATTCCCACCTTGCCAGTGCTGTCCCTCAAGCAGCACCTCTTAGGTTCATAGGTTCAGAGGTAAGTACAAGTCCAGCTGCACTCATGGGCTATTTTAAGCCTAGCCAATTTTCTCCTGGGGAAAATCAAACCCATTACTTCTTGTCTGTGAGGTAAACAACTTAACCATTATGCCAGCCCCTAACCTTCTTTCTCCAGGAGGGCCATACCAGCCATTTGAGGAGTAATATTGCAAATACCCATCCAGTCATCTAGTTTAAAGAAGATGGTGAGTCTTAGAAACATGCAGGGGCAATTTATTGTTGAGGATGGAAAAGTGCTAAGTTGTAAACATATCTATCAATCATGTGTTATTTATCTGTTGGTGAAGATTTAGGTCACTAGCTCAAGTACTGATGGAGATATTGGACTTAAAGAGAAAGAGGAGATCCAAAGACTCGCATCTAATGGCATGATAAACAAGGCAGATGTCTCCACTCAAAAAGTCTATAAGACATTGAATAAAGGAATAAAGCTTCCAGACTCACTTGGTAGCTCAAGGACTTCATGCCTGTGATTTTTTGATTAGGAACCTTGGGGATCTTTCTAATTGTCTGATTTGTACTTGCTAAATGATTTGATCAATGTTGAGTAGAAAGGAGCAATTGCTTCCTTATTACTTGATGAAATTCCTTAGGCAATTAGCATAGCTAAATAAGAGTATTTTGTGATAACTGCTTATTTTATTTTATTTTATTTGACATTTGTTAACTGGGTTGGTCTAGCTGAGCAGAAAAACAATTTTCAGTTGACACCCAAGGAGAAAAGCTCCAGAACAAATACAAAGTATAGAAAACAAACAATAAAAATATGAATTTACAATTGAGCAAAGTTATACATAATGAAACAGAGTTATATAACACATAATATGAGACATGAAACATACTATTCTATGTAACATTTACAGTTTACCTTTATAAAACCGAATCACAGTGGTGCAATTGCTCATATGAGCGAATCATAACCACGAAAGTCAGAGCAGCGACGATTCCATATGTTCGAAAATCAGCAAATCAAAAAGCAGATTCACTGATTTCCGAACATAAATACTGAGGGAAAAAACAAATGAAGTGTAAAGCAGGGGGCAAGCTCTCCTGCACCCCCCATATGGGGGCTGCATCCCCCACACCTGCCTACTTTAATATGTTAACTCTGAGATCGCACTACAGTGGGGAAACAGACCATTTTCTGATCCCCACTATAGTGCAATCTACCCCACAATGTTGAATGTGCAATGAGCGAATGTCACTGTGCATTCACTCATTGCACATTCGAACCTTTTTCTGTTCGGTGTTTGCAAACTTTGCAAACAGCCTTTTGGACAACAACTGTTCACCCATGTGCAATACACACTCATGAAGGTAAATCAACATTTACCTAGCTAGTTGTATTTACTTTTTTTTCTTTTTTTTTTTTTTATGGAGATGTAGAGGAAAGAAAGAGATGGCAAAGGAGGGGGTTAGTATAATGGACAGAGGTAATTTGAGCAAGGCAATAGTATATTTGCATTACATGGGCTGTAGGTAGCTGAAAATTCAAATAGGTAAGAATAGTCAGAGGGACATAATGTGAAGTATATTGTTAATAGAGATGATGTGGCAGAGATTAGGTGGGGTCATGGCAAGAACAGGTTCTACAGCCAGGTAGACATTGTTTTAGTTGTTTTTTGAAGTGGGGGGAGGTGTTTCTTATACATGAGGGAAGTTTATTCCAGGCCTGGGCTAAACTATGTTTGTAGAGGGGTATACCTATGTCTTTGTTAGGTTTGTGGATGGTAAGTAGCTGTTGATATGATGTACAAAGAGCACAGTTGGACTGTAATAGGTGACAATGGAGGCGAGGGAAGGGCAGGCTGTGGGTTTATGTAGAATGGAATGTAGGATTCGGAACAGAGTAAATTGAAGTTGTTGGGCAAATTCTAGCCACTGGAGTTTGTTGAGCGAAAGACAGTGCTGTGAGTGATGTGGTGAGCTGATGGCAAATCGAGCTATTTTGTGGTATGTTTGTTCTAGCTTAGGTAGAAGTGTGGATTGGAGATTAGTAAAGATTGGAGCTGCATAAAGAAGGGAGGGAAGGAGGAGTGCTTGAGCCAGGGAGAGATTAGTGTCAGAGATAAGGAATTTTCTATTTCTATATAATAGTCCAAGTTTTTGGTGTTTTTTTTAATACATTGTTGGATGTGAAGTTTAAATTTCAGTTCATCATTAATAATGGTACCTAAGAGTTGGGTGTGGGGGGTCTGATTTGATAGTAGTCTTGTCAAGGGATGTAATGATGAAGATGGTTTTGTGGTGTGTTAGAGGACAAGTAGGAATTGTATGTTTGTTTGTTTTTTTTTTTTTTTGTTTGTTTTTTTTGGTTTAGGATGAGTTGGTTCTCAGAGAGCCATTTTTCAATAGAAAGGAAGGACTTTTGGGTATGTGTGTGGAGGTCAGATATAGTGTTAGAGAAGGTAAGGAGTGTCAAATTGTCTGCATATTGTATAAGGGAAGATTGTCTACAGGCAATATGGAGTTCATTGGTAAAGATGTTGAAAAGTAGAGGTCCAAGAATGGACCCTTGGGGGACTCCTGTTTTGATGGATAGGAAGGAGAAGCAGGAAGAGAGCCATATGACTGATTGTTGCTCATCGGATAGGTAACCTGCAAACCAGTCAAGAGTGGTTACAGAGTAGGTAAGTTTTTATAGTTCTGACAGAAATAGAGGGTGAGAGACAGTATCAAAGGCCTTAGAGAGCTCGAGGAAAAGGCAAGATACTAGTTGATTACTGTCTCTGGTCTTGGCTACTAAGAGGGTGAAAGACAGTAGTGCAATGGTGGTGTTATGGTATGGCCTGAGGCTGTGTTGTGTGGGTATAAGCAGGTTTTCCTGTAGAAGAAAGTTCATGAGCTGAGCGTGGATGCATTTTTCAAGTATTTTCGATAAGGGGGAAAGTATAGCTATGGGCCTATAATTGGATGGGTCGGTAGAGTTTCCGTCTTTGTGCAGGGGGATGGTGTAAAAGGATTTCCAAATGTCTGGGACTATGGACTCTTGAATTGCTCTGTTGATTAATAAAGTAACAGGAAAGGCTATAGAATTAGCGGCGAGTTTGAGGAAGGCAGGAGGGAGGTTATCAGCAGAGGGTGAACTGGGTTTGAGTTTGAGGAGTAGTGATTTGATATAGGTAACAGAGACAGGTTCGAGGGAGAATAGACTATTGCTATGTGGGTTGTAGACATAGCAGACTGAGTTTCCTTAGTTAGCCAGGAGGTGTAGTTGGCTTTGATTCTAATTCTCCTAGTTGGGGCAAGTGAGTTAAGGATGTCAAGAAATATTTGATTAAATGTTGATGCAGCATCATTTTGAGGGAGGTGTCAGAGGACTGACCAGTTAGCTTGTGAAAGTAAGGAGTTTAAAATCTCAGGATTGAAGTTGGACAGTTTCTGACAGTCTCTGTAAGAACGTGACTTAGGTGTTTGCAGAGTTTATCTTTGGATACAGACAGGGAGATGATGACTCAAGGTATCAGGTAGGGTATGTGGGTTGTGGTAGAGGGTGGGGGTGTTAGTGAGGATCCAATTGAGTTAGGGGTGGTAGATGAAGTTTTATGAATGTATGTGGATGAGGAGATTAGTTGGTGGAAGCCATGCAGATTGATGCTCATTGTGGGGAGGTAGTAGTTAGTTTGGATCAGTCTATATTCACATTGCCTAGGATGATAGTTTCATAGGCTATATTGAGGGACCAGGACAGAATATTCTCAAGCATGGGGATAATATTGCCTGGGGAGATGTATATAGATGTTATGGTGAATTTCTTATGTGCATTTAGGTGACAGTTCAAAAAAAGTATTTCAGCAGGGTGGAAATATGGAACAGGTATGGTAAGAGGGGAGAGATTTTGTTGATCAAAAAGAGTATGGCAATGCCTCCACCTTTCTTTGGGCTTCTATCAGATTGGAAGATATTATAGCCTGGTGGTAAGATTTCAGTATTAGGAATAGAAGGTTTAAGCCAGGTTTCAGATAGGGTAAGTATATGTGGGAGTTAAGGGCAATCCAGGCATGCAGTTATGAGGTTTTTTTGAGAATACTTTGGGCATCCAGGAAGTAGATAGATATGGTTTTTGTGTAGGAGGTTACAGAGCTAGGAGAGAGGGTTGAGGGATGTTGGTGTGAGGATGAGGGACGAGGGGTAAAGTTTGCTGAGATACTTGTGGAGATGGGGGAATGTGGCCTGGGTTGGGGTGAATATCACCGGAGACAAGTAAGGATATTATTGGTATATTAAGGAGTGCATGGAGGGGGTACCAATAGTTGTGCTTTTTGGGGGGTTTCAAGTAAAGGTATTTTGTGATTAAAAGGCAGATATTGGAAAATGTATAAAGTGATGGGGAGATGGAGAATGTGTGGCTGATTTCTTTAAGAGTTAGGTTGTGTGAAGTTGTAGGAGATTTATTAGAGAAGGACAATTGTATATTATAAGCGATAATGAGTGTGTGAATGGTAAGTAATGGGAGAGTGTGATAAAGTAGGTACTAAGGACAGGCATTGTAGGGTGTGAGGGTTATAGTTTAGTGGCTGAGGTGGATTGGATGGTGTAGGGGTGGGGAGTGGTAGGGTATGTAGATTTAGAGATGGGAGTGTTTGTATGGAAGAAGTGATGGATGATTGGTGATGAGTAAGTGGGGGGTGTGGAGGTTAGGGTTCCTGTCACATAGTCGAACTTGTACAAGTTCAAACCTTATATGGTCAAGACCATAAGTTCGAACTTGTACAAGTTTGAGCATTTCAACGGAAATCTCCATAAGAGGAGGTTTCTGTTCTGTTGAATGAGGTGCAATCGCGGAGTTGGTATATTTAAGTAGCAGGGGGTGTGGGGGTGCAGGGGGCTTGCCCCCTGCTTACAACAGTTTATTTTCTTTTTCCTTCTTTTTTTTTTTTTTTTTATTCATAGTCAAAGTTTTGTAACTTCGAACAGAATGGTTCATACATTTTGTGTTCGAAGTTATAAAAATTCGATTATGTGATATAGACCCTGGAGGTTAGTGAATAAGTTACAGGAAGTGGGTATGTGTGGGAATAGTTGTAGGGTAGTGGAGCAGGGTGAGCCCAGAACAAAGCAGAGGGTGACTGGAGTGGGTAGAAACCAGGTCGAGAGACAGACACTGGCAGGAAGAAAAGCAATCGGCCAGTTCAATTGGCAGCGAGGAAATGGTTTTAGGTAGATGGTAACAGTCGTGAGTGGATGTTTTATTGTGGCTTACACATACATTCTGGCCGTATGGGTGTTCTGTTGTTACGTGATTGTCAAAAGAGAGAAAGCTATCAACCCAGGTACCTAGGACCCTAAGTATATTTTCATTTTGTAGAGCTGTGTTATTAGGATAGTATGGTGAGGAGAGGTACTGTATACTAAAGGAGATGATACTATACTTTTCAGCATTTATTTTGAGTGCATTTTCAGTACACCACAAACTTATTTGGATGTGTTCATTTTGGAGGGTTTGAGTATCAACCCTCAATATGCAATAGTCTATAAACATTGTTAGCCAGAAGTATTGTGTCTCTGCTTAGAGATCTTAGAAGTAAATACCAAACCCCAAGGTATATTGCTGGCCACGTTCATACTTTCCGATGAAGCACCTGCAATTTGCACTGTGTCAGCTCTGTTCTTTGGACAGTTTACTATCCATGTTTCTACTTATCGGTTGATTTTTAAAGCATTTCATTTTTGTATGATGCCAGCATGGAAATGGCATCAAAGGCCTTAGCCAAGTCAAGATATGTCATTTGCACTGCATGGCTAACATCTACAATGTACAAGTCTTTTGAAGAAATTCACCAGATTAAATAGAGAAAGTCTATCCTTCACAAAACTAACTGTTAGATATCAAGTTTACCAATATTCTTGAAATCATAGTTCATGAAGTCAATTATAACATGTTCCAAGACTCTGTAGATGAGACTTTTAAGGTTGATAGGTCTGTAACTACCTAGGTCATTTTTAAGGTCACCGTTATGGAGGGACATCATCACTGCTGTGTGCCACTCATGAAGGAATAAACCATTAAATGAACTAAATGTAAACAGTCTGAAGAGTGCACTTGCAATGTTATAATTGAAACCATTAATTAAGCAACAAGGTATAATATCAGGTCTCATGGAAGACATTTTAATCCTGGTTAGCACTTTCAGGAAATGGTACTTAGAAATAATTGGTGGAGTAAGGGATTCAGATATTTCTGAGATGTGAACAGAAATCTTAGGAATAAAGTTGGCACTAAATTTCTTCTCATGTATATTGCCAATGTCATTTGGGTCATAACAGCAGTCTCCATTATGAATAAGTAGTGAGCAATGTAGGGTATTTTTGAAAAGCTTTTTTTATACAGTTACGGAAGGATTTATAATTATCTTTGTCTTCAGAGGCCAAACTAAGTTGATGGGCCACTTTAGTGGCTCTGATAGTGCTGTTCAATTCCTTTTTAAAATACTTATGTTATTATTGTTGAGAATATTGGATATAGATTTACTAATAATTTATTTATTTATTTATTTATGTATTTAGTTATTTGACATTTGTTTACTGGGGTGGTCTGACTGGGTCTACAGAACCTGTTTTCAGCAGAGGCCCAGGGAGAAAAGCTTCACATATTGTACAATGCAAATACAGTATAACCCAATACAATAAAGATTACATTAGAAATACTATACAAAAAAAAGTTGAAAGAACAAACTGCTACAAGATGTTGTAATATATTACTACATATCTAGACAATGCTATACAGTTAAAACATTACAGACGTTAAGTCACTCTCATCATACATAATGTCGATAGTGTCCAAAAAAAAAAGTACATAGGTAGTGCAATGTGTGACATTGACTGTTATATTACATGCACAATAGAATGTTAGTTTCAGTTAAGAAAATAGCAGCCAGAAAGTTAGTGATGCAGACATATAGCGAGAGACAGAGTTAAGAAGAATAGGAACAATAAAGCCTGAGCAGTAGCTTAAGGATATGGTGAAGAGCTTTAGGATATTGCAGTCGGTGAGGGATTGAAATGTAACAGAAGAGGAAGACCTGAGCATTAGGCAGGCTTTATGCAGGAGCAGAGCCATGTATTTTTTGCGATGATTTTTTAAAGAGGCTTTGAAATGGGTTAGGCCAGGCATAGACCTGGTAGCTAGAGGTAGTGAATTCCAATGTATAGAGACAGAGTATAAATACAGAGAGTTACCATGTTTTCTTGTAGGTTTTGAGATAGCTAAGAGATTTTGGTCTTGTGATCTTAGGGATCAGTTTGGTGTGTAAGGTGTGACTAGATTGGCTAGTGCAGGGCAGGCAGTAGACTTGAAAATAAGGTTGTGCAAGGTGTATTTTTGAACATTCATGATATGTAGTCCTGGTACAGGCTGCTAGCTCTGTGCATTTTTCTAAATGGGTATAGAATTATTTAGTGAATCTTACTGCTGTAAACACACCAAAACAACTAAAAACTGATACAAAGACCCATGTAAAGCAACCAAAGAGACTTAGAATATTTAATGAAGCACTTTTCGTTTGCCTGAATAGACAAACTTCTGAAAGTTTGTCTATTCAGCCAAATGAAAAGCTCTTCATTAAATATTCTGAGTCTCTTTGGTTGCTTTCCATCGGTCTTTGTATCAATCTTACTGCTGTATTAAAGTCTGGGAAAGTACACTCATAAATAGAATTTTGATATTTCATTACACAGTAGGTTGAAGTTGGAATGTTTGTAGATGTTAAATTCAGTTGGGTTTGCTGTATGACCTTTTGGGAGTTTAAAGGGGAATGTTTCAAGTTTAGTGCCAAACTTCACTGGCGTAGGATATACCAGAGGAGTATTCCATTAGGGGGACATATTTGCAAAAATCAGGTCAAGAATGCTGTATACTCTAGAAGGGTTTTGTTCATATTAAATCTATGAACTTTTGGGCTTATCCAACACTGGAGGTGTATGTTTTCCGGTTTATTGAAAGCTAATTAAATTCACCCCAAAATAAGTGAGTTTTCTGCTAATAGGGAGATAATTTAGAACACTGAGGAGTCCTACATGACTGCAAGGAGTACGTAGCTATTAACTGATAACTAATCCTTTCTTGAGTGACCCGTAGTTCAATGAATTCAGTTGGTTAATGCCTAAGGATCTGCCTGGATGTTATATGTTCATTATCAGCTATGAAAACCTGACCACAGTGCTATTGGGTGTGAAAGCATGAAAAGCACAAACCCCAGCATAGTGGGAGGGCTGTCTTTACATTTAAACCAAGCTTTAGTGACTGCAAAGAAAGTTTTCCAAATGCAGGAGTGCCTTACTATCAGATAATTTATTGTTTGGTAATGGTGAGTGTGGAAGAGAGGTGAAGAAGAGAGTACAGGCAGGATGGAGTGGGTGGAGAAGAGTGTCAGGAGTGATTTGTGACAGACGAGTACCTGTAAGAGTGAAAGGGAAGGTCTACAAGAGGGTTGTGAGTCCAGCTATGTTATATGAGTTGGAGACAGTGGCACTGACAAAAAGGCAGGAGTTTGAGCTGGATATGGCAGAATTAAAGATGTTAAGATTTGCACTGGGTGTGACAAGGGTGAACAGGATTAGGAATAAGTATATTAGAGGGTCAGCCCAGGTTAGAAGGTTTGGAGACAAAGCCAGAGAGGCACGATTACATTGGTTTGGACATGTGTTGAGGAGGGATGCTGAGTATACTGGGAAAAAGATGCTAAGGATGAAGCTATCAGGTAACAGGAAAAGAGGAAGGCCTAAGATAAGGTTTATGGATGTGGTGAGGGAGGACATGCAGGTGGTTGGTGTGACAGAGCAAGATGCAGAGGACAGGAAGAAATGGAAACAGGTGATCTGCTGTGGCGACCCCTAATGGGAACAGCCAAAAGAAGATGATGAGACTTCTGACATTAAGAAGAGCCACCTTAATGCTATCTGATTTTGGTGCCAGATATGATAGTAATGCTGGAATCTCCATTAACTGGACTCTGCTTTAAAAAAGACACCAGGGGCAGCAAAAGCTTTAGTCTTTATATAAAAGTCCTAAAATGGGAGATGCAGGCCATCTTTAGTGAAGTAAACTGGACTGACAAGCATCTCTTCCCAAGTGGATGCATGCTTGATATCCCTGGAATGTCACCAGCTATTTAACCAACCAATTATCTTTTCTTTGTAGCTAGTCATCAGTCAATGTAAAAGAAGGATTCTACTCAAAGCTAGTGTCTTAATGGCATTTGTAATGTGCCTGCAAAGTTCTGATATGTCTATCTGAATATTCTTAGGGTTTTATGTCTCAAGGTATTTACTCCTACATGCAACACTACCACATCATAGCCATAACTGTCAAGATTTAGGGTCCTTAGGAACTGTGTAATATCAGAGATCCTGGCACCTAAACAATGACTCACTATAAAACAATCCTTGTCCATTCTTCTGAGTCATGACTCAATTTGCCTGTCAACAGAGTCAAATTGCTAGAGCTACTGTGTTTTTGTTCAGCGTGCCTGTTTATTTCAGGTATATATGAGGTGAATGAGTGGCCTGATTTTTGTTGACACTTGCCCAAGAATGCATTAAAGAGCCTGTTGCAAGCCACATAGTTCACTCCAAACATGCCCTACTCTCACAGCATGGTGTTTTGTCATTCAGAGACAAATTAGCCTCAATGAGGAAAGACCTCATTATCAACTAATTTGCATCCTATAAAACTACCTCCAGTATTATACGCCTTTAGAAACCAGAGTACACAAATATAGACAAACTCAGAACATTTCTCACAACCCTGAACTGGAGTCATATAGTCTGCTTACATGATCCTAATACAGCAACTTTAAGCCTAACCAACTTTAACCCCATCTGATGGACAAATTCTTCCCACATATACACAGGCTTCATAAACTCACCAAAACTGAATAGTTATCCACTGAACTCAAACATCTTTTAACTCTTAAGAAATGAAGCATGGCAAAAATGGAAACAGACCCCCCCCTCAACTGACAACTGCACCTCCTTTATAGTCTTGAAGAAGTCAAGATGTCTATCAGAAAGAAGAAAAGTAGTTTCTAGACAAAGAAACAAATTGCCTTCTTACATTCCACCAAACACTTCTGGAAAGAGGTTAAAATACTTACAAGAAGAAAACCACCTCATGAAACCCTGTCTAAAAATACCATCCGATGTGGCACAACAACATTTTCTCAAAAAGATTTCCTTAAAGAGTTTAGCAATCTCCCATCAATAAACTCCACACCTGCCACAGATCATGCATTGTCCACTTCACCATGACCATTCATTCCCCTTTTCCACTTCAAATGCATACATCCCAAAGAAGTCTGCATTCTGCTTGAAAATATTTCCATTGACACCCCTCCTGGATCTGATGACATAAAACCCTGGTTCATATATCACAGCAGAGAGCAACTATCTGTTCCTCTCATCTACATATACAATATATGTCTCACACAAAACATCATGCCACAAATTTGGAAAACGTAATCTCTTCCCAAAGCAAACCAACCCAAAAGATACTCTCACATCCATCCAATATCCATTCTCCCAATTCTGGGCAAACTTCTTCAAAAGGATAGTCTACAGCCAACATTCCCTCCATATCTAGCAGTACCACCTGCTCTCATCCAAACAACACAGATTCTGGTCTGTATGAAGAACCTTGACAGCACTTTGGTCCCTAAATGATAACATCTTGCTAAACTGTGATAGTGGCATCCCTACAGCTGCCCTATTTATAGACCTGACAAAGCCATTTGACCTCATTGACCACTATCTTCTCAAAGTCAAGCTAATTGAAATTGGTATAAGTCCAGGCCCTGCTCCTTGGTTTAAATATTTTGTCCCTGACAGACACTTCATAGTTAAAATAGGATCCTTCCAATCAGAATCTGCAACTATCACCAATGGTGTACAAAAAGATCCATTCTTGTCCCCTTCCTGTTCTCCATATAAATTAAAAAACTTCTTTGGGACTTTCCCCATCTCCAACTTATTCTCCATGCTGATGACATGGTTGTTTAACAAACATTTCATTCTCACAGTCAATGCCAACTCCGGTAGGACATATATGACATATATGAGCTTCACTAATGTCTACTAAGCCATGAACTAGTTGTCAATCCTACCAAGACCAGAAGCACACATTTTGGAGCGTCACAAAAATTTCAACAAGCACCTGATTCTTTATCTATCTTTGACCTACACAACCATTCCACAGAGACAGGATTCACTTTTAAATACCTATGACTGTGGTTTGATCAGTCACAAAACTTCCATTTCTGCATAGACAACGTGAGAGCCAACATAATCTCCTTTCTCTTCAGGGCCAAAAACTGTCCTTTTTTTATATCTTGATCAACCAGAGCAGCCATTGAAAAAGTTCTCCTTTATCAATTTGAATACTGGCTCCCAGTTTTTGATTTTGCCACCAAAGAAAACATTGTCCCACCAAGGCCAAAACTATGCTTTTTGGAACTTCACAAAAATTTCAACAAGCACCTCACTCTAACTATCTTTGACCTATACAACCATTCCATACAGACAGGCTCCATCTTCAGTTACGTATGACTGTGGCTTGATCAAGTCACTAAACTTCCATGTCCACATAGACAAAGTGAGAGCCAAAATAAACACCCTCCTCTTCTGGGCCATAAAAGTCTCTTCTTTTTCTATACCTACCAACCAGAGCAGGTATTGACAAAGGAGTCCTTTAGCAACTTGAATATTGGCTCCTGATTTTTGCTTCTACCATCAAGAAAAACACACTATCTGTAATAGTATCTGCCAATTTATTACAAACTCATCTCAGTGCGAACATCTGTATCATCCTAGAAAAAGCCAAATGGATACCCATAAAATAAATATCTAAACTACTTTAAGGATCCCAGCTCTACAAACTAGTCCAGCTCCAAACATTTACTCAGCTTGCAGCTAGACTTCATGAAAAATTATCTTCATACATCTTGAGACACTATTCACAAGCCACACCAACTCTTATTTCCCCTTAAACCAAACTCCACAACACTGCACATGCTTTGTCACACCAACTCTCATTTCCCCTTAAACCAAACTCCACAGCACTGCACATGCTCTGTCACACCAACTCTCATTTCCCCTTAAACCAAACTCCACAGCACTGCACATGCTCTGTCACACCAACTCTCATTTCACCTGAAACCAAACTCCCCAACACTGCACATGCTTTGTCCTCTCAGGCAACTACTCTTAGGCAAGCTTTCCCCATTGACATTAAAGAAATCAGCACTTGTTGCAAATACAGTATTAAACTCAAAAAGCATGTCTTTATCCAAGCAAAATGCTGCTTCAGCACAGGATGTATCACCTAACCATGTCCTTTCTGAGTGTCTTCTACTCTATCATGATTCACTGAAGATTGACCTACTTTATAAACTAATGTATATATTGTATGTTACACTCTGCTTGATTGGACATTGCACTGTGCTTGTTCACTGGCATGTATATATACAGTGATATCTGTGTGGTTATGGCACTTTAAGGTAAATTAGTCCCTGTTGTCTAGTTGTACCTCATCCTGCAATCACCATACCACAGTTAGGTAGCTGAACACATCCCTTTGGCCATCTTCAGTACAACAATGCGGAAGGGATGGATTTGCTGATCTACACAGCTAAGCAATTTCTTGATTCTCTCTGTATGTAGATGCCTTTCTGATTGCTGTTCTGGGGACAAGATAGAACATGGCTAATTAATATATGCCTCTCCCCTGGAAAGCATCATTAGCATGCAGCATGGCCCAGATACAGACCTATGCAGTGTTTCATGTCTTCATGCTAGAGCACCATACAACAACATGTTAAGGCACTTTCTGTGTACCAAAAGGATATCACAACATACATACATACATGCATAAATACATACATACACATATTTCAAGCACGGGAGTTAATGACCTTCTAGTCTGCCAATATAACAAAACACTTGTTACCATAATAAGTGTCCAGGCTGTTCTTAAAAATATCTAAACTAGTACTTGCTTTAATGTAATTTGCTGGTCTGTTACATGCATCAGCTGCTCTCTCAGAGAACCAGTTAGCACACTTCTCATTCCTATAGAATCTTTTTTAATTTCTCCAAGTCATCTGAGTTTCTAATACCATGACAGGAATGGACCCCGTTCCTAAGTCAAAGTACAATTAAAGTTCAAGAAATTAGTATTGTTTCAGTCTTTGATGTTAGCCAAAAGGGCTCTTTACAGCACTTGCAATGTGCCCAGCAGTGACTCCTTCTGCAATTTGTATGGACTTACATGTATTTGTAACATATCCAAGTATGATTGTAAATTCTTTTTTATAATCTTCTACATAGGTTGACTGATGATTCACTAATACTTTTTGTTAAACCCAAACATTCCCAGAAGTAGTTGCCTCTAAATGTCCTATATACCTGAATAAAATTTCCTTTTAAAAATCTATGAGACATTGCACAATTTCACACATTTTAGTCTTTCATAATAACTTAAATTTTCACATCCTTGGATTGTCTTTGTATATTTCCAATGTACTCTTTTCACTTTACTCATGCTTGTTTTCATATACGGTTTCCATATTGTTATTCCATACTAAAGTTTTGGTCTAATGTAACTAACAAATAATGACTTCATCATTTCTGATTTCCTAAACTTTGTAAATGTTTTTACACAACCTATAGTTCTATAGCTATCATTAACCAATTAATTGATATGATTAGAAAAACTCAAAGCTGGATCTACCCATATAAACCAGGTCCTTGAATGAATCTACAGTTTCAATCACTGTGTGCTGTATTAAATATTTACCTTTCAATTTATGTCTCCCAAATCTTATATGCATAGTTTTTTATATATTTATAAGCATATTATTCTCCTGTGCCCAAATGTTCAATTTAATCAAGTTCTTTTGAAGATAAACTCACCAAACTAGGCATCAATCCTTACATCACTTGGTGGGTTGCAAACTGGCTCATAGACAGGACCAACAGAATGAAAGTTGCAGATTCCAAGTCAGACTGTCGAGCAGTCATGAGTGATGTCCCACAGGGCTCAGTCCTGGGCCCTCTCCTGTTTGACATCTACTTCTCAAAAGTCCAGACCAACACAGAAGGACTCTGGCTGACCAAGTTTGCTGATTACTGCAAGCTAGGAGCAATTATCAACTCCCCAAGTGATGCAGACATTCTACAAAAAGGCCTCTCTGAGACCAATGACTGGTGTTGGAACCATGGCCTGAAGCTTAATGCCAAAAAGAATGCATTATCATCCCCTTTGGAAAAAAGTCAGTTCCCATGAATTACCATGTTGATGGGAGGCCACTGAACACTGAAGGGGCCATAAGAGATCTGGGCACCAGGTCGACAGCCACCTCACCTTCAACTACCACATTGCCACTGAGATCAGAAAGTCCTTCTATGTGGCACATCTTATAACCAAAGGCTTTGCATCCAGGAAGAAAAGGTCATCATCCCTCTCTACTCATCCCTCATTAGACCAATCATCGAATATAATTCCCCATTTGGCATTTACCTGACCAGACACCTACAACAGCTGGAGAGGCCACAAAAGTACCTTATAAAAAGGATCCTAAGCCTTAAACATGTCCTACATGGATAGACTCATGAATCCTCAGCAGTTCTCAGCCTTTTATCACCTGCTTAGAGGTGATCTCTGCTTGACTTACAAAGCCATGTATGACCCAGCCCTACTTGAAATGCTACACCTAAAGAAATCCCAAACCCCCCACACCACACGCTCCAGATATCATAACCTCATTACCACAATTAACAGAACATACTGGAGCGACATGTTCATCTCCCAAAGACTGCACATACTCTGGAATAAGCTTCCCATTCATGTCAAACAGAGCACCTTGCTGGCCCTCTTCAAAAGAAATCTTGATGAATGGATGGGTAACAGAAAGTTAACTCCAGGGATCATTCCAGTTGCCCTACTGGAGAGGGGCACTGTGAACTAACATCAGCTGGCATGGTGCCTGGGCAATTTTTGTTGGACTAGGCTTGTAAAGTCTCCAGGGCCATTAGCCTAGTACACACCTATGAACATGTAATCAGTTTACCTAATTTCGGGTCATCTGCATATTGACTGTAGAACACCTAAGATGAAAACGTTAGGTCTGAAAGACACAATCTAAACAAGCAAGGGCTTAGGACAGATCCCTGTAGGACACCCTGACTGTAACCAAGAATTTCACTTGTCTAATTGCTGTATGATACTTGCCATGTCCTATTTGTAAGCGATGCAGCTATCCATCTATCTTGCTGACCTTCTATCTTGCCCATCTTTAGAGGAGTAAAGAAAATGCAGCCAAAGGGAATGTATGAGCATGTACAATGACACCAGGAGGAGCTACCAAATACAATTCATTGTAAGACAGGCAACTCAGGAGTCAGCTAGTTTCAAACAGCAACATGGACTGCCTTGGTGGGCCCTCTATATTCTGGCTCTAGGGAATACAGTGGGAGGGCAAACTTATTCCATAGGTTAATACTAGGCTATCAATCTGCAGATTAGTATAACCCTAACAAACACCCAGAAGTCAGAATCATATTGTACACATTCAAACTGTGAGTTAAAGACTTGAACCATTATGCTAACCCCTTAAAGGGGTTAAGGAGAGAAGAGTCTTTGCAAAGTAATACTTATGTGCTAGGACACAACTGCCAATAAAAAAGGTGAGTGTGGCCACTATTCTGTCAAATTATCATACTGGGTAGACAGTGACACATACACAAAATTTACGAAAACAACTTTAAAACAGGTGGGGTGAATGGGAAATTCTTAGACATTTAACTCTGCAACTGACTGACACAGAACTTCCTTAAAGTAATCACAAGTTGTAAACTAGCACGACTGTCAATCATAATATATGACAGAAATGCAGTGATAACAGCTTAGGGTAATGAGAAAATTAAACATTTAGCTCTGTAACTGCATGGCCTGGAAGTAAATACAAGTCCTGAACTAACCTGACTGTCATTCATCATATAAGAAAGAAATCAGATTTTAATACTAACAATTAGACCACTTAACTGAAAAAATGCAGTACAATAATTCACTGGAATTATTAATATACGCTTGAAGACCTTAGCTATAAATAGACACAGGCTATTAAAATACACTTTAAAGCAGATCAAGAAATGAAACATTCTCTCATATATTTGTTGCTGTATGTATTGGTATTTTCACAACTGCAGTTCAAATAACAGAGTAATAGGATGATGGGGAAATTCTTAGACACTTAACTCTGTAATTAATTGGTGTGGAACGTCCTTAAAGTAAATACAAGTCGTGAACCAGTCTTTCACTCAACGCATAAGAAATACATTTAGGTATAATACCAAGAATTAAACCACTTAAATGGCAAAAATGCAATGCAATTGTTTACTGGAATTACTACTATATTTATTCTTTGTTGACCGAGTTAGTGCCACTCGGGAAAGACCTGAGGTAGTATTTATACTACTAGGGAAAATTTGGCCAGGGCACTGGCGAACTTCCCCTACTTTTTTGGATAGGTACCACAGGATCTTTTACATCAACTTGAACTACCACCAACTCAAGCAGATGGGGACTCAGTTCAACCTCTCAAATGAAGGATGGAACACTTAGAAGTGCACCCCCATGCTGCACTGTAGTGTCGGGAATTGATCTTTTTGGTGTGGGAATAAAACCTACAGTCTTCTGCACCAAAGATGACTGTGCTTGCTACCTGTTGTGACACTGACACTGATTCAGGTATAAGTTTAAAGACCATAGCTATAGCAAATCGTACTGTTAAAATGAAATTAAAAACAGATCAAGAAATGAAAAAATCTTCACTTCTCTTTGTTAATGTACGTATTGGATCTATCAAAAATCCACATGTATACATATGGATATTTTTCACTTTTGACTGGGTTAATGACACCTGTGTTTTTCTTAGCATGTCAACCATATTAGGAAGTTAAAAGACAAAATGCATGAATGTTTTGCATATTGGCAGTGTATGTTTAGTTGACATATTTGCTTTATAACTTGTATAGTTTTCAATAACCAGTTAAGACCCACAGGATGAATCAAGGAATTTTGAATCTGTAAAATTGTTTTTTTTTTTTCTAAAGGGTAAGTTCATTTATTGTTAAGTCTTTCACCAAATCAGATATATTTGTACCATTCTGTGTGAATGTCATTTGCTGCAGTTCTTCCCAGGCTAAGCTTGAAAATAATCTTTTTGCATTAATGTTATACCTTGGTTAAAAATGGAAAATAAATGAATAAATAAATGCATACACATATACATACATACATGCATAACTAAGTAAATAAATAAATGCTTTACATACATGCATACATAAAAACATTTTATCATAAACAAACTACAAGGTAGTTGCTTGGACAGTGATTATTTTTTATGAAGACCATTTGTTACAGCCAATTTCTTTCTGCACTCTTGAATACATAGCTAAGACAAATAAATACAGTACTATTTCAGAGACAGAGCCAGTAGAAGAGAACTTGTAAATGTTGTGGGTGATGGTAATGCCTATTCACACTATTAAACAAGTGCTGCTGTGATTTCGTTGTTGTTGGATTTCTTACCATTGTAATAGTGGTGGAAAGATTTGTTTCTTTTAAGTTTCACACCACCAACATTAGACTTGGTAGGATTTGATTGATTCGGGCTTTCCATTACTTTATTATTGACATGCATAGCGATTAAGGGAAAATCTGATGAAATGGCTTTCAGCAATTCAAATTCAAACTGAATTCATAGAAAATGATGTCGGTGTTACTCTTTTTAAAGATTGTGCTAAGATAACAATGAAAATGAACAATTGCCTTGTGATAGTAAGGGGTCTATAGGAAATATAACTTGGACTGTTATATTTCCATTGTTCGGGAGATTCTGCATTATTCAGTTTGACAGAGGCTTCTGGAGTTATTATACTCTAGTACCTTACGACCCGCTATGCCATATGAAAGTACTAAAGCATGAAAAGGTTAAAGGTTATACACCATATCAATACTTTTAATAAATAGGTTGAGTTACCAGTGTCCAAGCAGATCACTAGGTTTTGTCATGATAATTAGGAAATGACAATACACATGCTATTCATATTCGACTCATTTCATTTAAAATGATTAAATCTATTTCTGTAAATAGACCGAATGCCAAATAATTGCACGACATTAATGTACAAATGTGACATATGTCTGATTTTTAATCCACAAAAGCAATATGGTTTAAGCATATGGCTTCCTTTATGACATTTACAAATTATCTTCCATAATGCAAAGTTATTTTGGAAAGACTACTGATTTATTTAAAGGAATAGTGTGTGACACATTTTCACAGTAGAGTAAAATAATTCAGTGTGGCTAGATACACAAAATAGATAGCATAATGTTTCTGAGATGCTTAGCTATAAATCAGGAATACGATGACAGTCCCATTTTTTCATTATTCTCTCATATCCTATAATGAGCTCTTATAATCTGTCTTCATTCAGATTCTGCTATAGACCATCACAATGTTTGTTTTCCTTTTGCTTCTGGTATCATAACAAATGTATACAGCAATGTATTAGAAAATGGCATGGAGTGAGTAGTTCATATCCTACTCGCAATAACTGACATTGCATGGTCATAAAGGTATTTTCTGAGGGAATATGTTAGCGTCACCTACCATGGATATAAATATGACCCTTCATCCTGATGATACAGGGTGGATTCATGAATGCCTGCACATAGTGCAGCAGTTGTGTGCACATCACCAGCACAATAGTGTGCTATTTGGTATTCATTAAGCAGCTCTGTACTTTGTGCTCACCCTCAAAACAATCAGTGAAAACTAAAAGAAAAATCTAGCCAAGCTGCACTTTTCACCGTGTGATCCCTTAAAACCTGTTGCATTAGAGGTGACATGGGGTATATTCAAATGACACCTTATGGACATCATATGTTTTAGCTTTATGGCAGTTCTGAATGCCCATGACTTTTTTTCTTTTTAAGTCTGTTATGGACAAATTCAGGCCAATAAAGCCAAACCCCACTAACTGTAGACATACATGTTTCGGCCATCTTATGGCCTCATCAGCACACAATAAGTGAAATGTTTGGCTAACATTTGGAAACACAGGGTTGTCATATCCAGCTGATGTCCATTACCATTAGGGTGTCTGCAGAATATCCTGACTAACAAACTAAAACAATAAGTAACAAGGTCACACAGACAAACCAATCAGTAAAAACTCAAAGAAAAATCTAGCCAAGCTAGTCTTTCTACTGTGTGAGTCCTTAAAACCTGATGAGGCCATAAGAAGGTAGAAACATGCATGCCCACAGCTAGTGGGTGTTGGATTTATTGTCCTGAATTTGTCTATAACAGACTTAAAAAGAAAAAAAAAGTCATGGACATTCAGAACTGCCATAAAGCTAAAACACCTGATATCCTTAAGGGGTCATTTGTATATATCCCATGTTACCTGTAATGCAAGAGGTTTTAAGGAATCACACAGTGGAAAATCTAGCTTTGCTAGATTTTTCTATTGGTTTTTACTGATTGGTTTGTCTGTGTGACCTTGTTACACATTGTTTTAGTTTGTTAGTTGAGATATTCTGCAGACACCCTAATGGTAATGGACATCAGCTGGGTACAGCAACCCTGTATTTCCAAATGTTAGCCAAACATTTCATTTATGCTGTGTCAAGGAAATAAGAAGGCTAAATCGTGCATGTCCACAGCTAGTGGGGTTTGGGTTTATAGGCCTGAATTTGTCCATAACAGATTTAAAAATGAAATTAATGGACATTCAGAACTGCCATAAAGCTGAAACACCTGATGTCCTTGGGGACATTTGCATATATCCCATGTTACCTCTAATAAAAGAGGTTTTAATGAATCACATAGTGGAAAGCCTAGCTTGGATAGATTTTTCTTTCAGTTTTCACTGATTGCTTTGTTTGTGTGACCTTGTTACTCACCCTCAAAACAATGGTAAGCAACGCAATATGCTCATGAAGGCATACATAGCTGCAGTACATGCTACTTAAATAATCATTCAGGAATGCATAAAGTTATAGGTACACTTAGTGATCCTTTTTGCTCTGAATTCCAGTACTCTTTGGAATACAACCATGATCACACACAGAGAAAAAATGCAAGGGATTGCTGATGCCATCATTAACATATGTATGCAACAGGCTTTAATTCAAGGTGCTGATGCTGCCAGACCTTGGCTGAGAAGAAGAAGGGTGTTCAGGCCCTGTGGGACTTATGGACTGCAAAATACAGAAATTGTAGACCAATACAGATTGGGCATGGATATACTACAGGAAATATGCAACCTCTGCCTTCTTCACCTCAGACCCCAGGGAAATTGTGAAGAATCCATCCCAATGGAAATAAAGGTATGTCTAACATTATGAATGCTAGGTTCATAGGTTCATAGGTTCATACTAGGCTATCTGCCCTAGGGCATTTATAACCCTAGCCAGAATGTGTTTGGCCACCCATTTTAAATTTATTTTGCTATGCCCTTTTTCGAGGTTAGTATACTGTGTCTCTGTCTAACAGTGACACAGAAGTGATACCCGGGGTAAACCTACAATCTCCCATCCACTCATCAAGATTCCTCTTGAAGAGAGTCAGTGAGGGACTCTGCCTAACCTGGACTGGGATTTTATTCCAGAGTGAAGGGAGCCTCTGGGTTATGAATCTGTCCCTCCAGCGTGTCCTATTTATTTCAGTGCTGAGGTTCAAGTCTCTTGAGCGCGTAGCTCGATGGGATTTGGATTTTCTGAGGTGCAGCATGTCCATTAATTCCGGGTTGGACATGGCTTTATACGTCAGGCACAGATCACCTCTGAACAGGCGGTATGCCACTGAGTAGAGCTGGAGTTCCTTTAACCGGGCAGCATATGGTATCTGTTTGAGCCCTTTGATCCTCTTGCTGAGGTACTTTTGGGGTCTTTCCAGTTGCTGCAGGTGTCTGGTAAGGTACATCCCAAAAGGGGCATTGTACTCAATTATGGGCCTGATGAGGGATGAGTAAAGAGGCACGAAGAGGCACAATGACCTCCCCTGATCTAGATGTGAATCCCTTCATGATTAAGTGGGCTATATAAAATGTTTTTCTAACCACTTTGGCCACATGGTTGTCAAATGAGAGATTGCTATCAACTTGGGTCCCCAGGTCCCTAATTACTTCTTCTGTACTTAATGGATTTCCACCTATGTGGTAATTTGTGGGCACTTTGTTTTTGCCAAAGGGGATGACTATACACTTTTTGGCATTTAGCTTGAGGCCATGGCTCTGGCACCAGTTGTCTGTTTCTATGAGGCCCTTTTGGAGGATGTTTGTGTCGGCTGGAGAGTCGATTATGGCACCCAGTTTGCAGTCATCTGCGAACTTGGTCAGCCACAGTCCTTCCATGTTGGCCTGTACCTCCAAAAAATATATACCGAACAAGAGAGCTGCCAGGACTGAGCTTTGTGGGACACCACTTGTAACTGGTTTGGAGTCTGACATGGCTCCAGCAATTCTAACCATGTGGGTTCTGTCCTTGAGCCAGTTTGCAATCCATCTAGTGACATAGGGGTTTATATTTAAGCTGGTGAGCTTATCTATAATGCCCAAGTGGGGTATTGTATCGAAGGCTTTTGCGAGGTCCAGGAAGGCTGTGTGGACCACCTTCCCCTCGTCAATGGCCTTGGTGACTGTTTCAAAGAAATCAACCAGGTTTAAGAGGCAGGATCTACCCTTAACAAAGCCAAACTGGGTAGGATCCAGTGTCTGTAGGTCCCCAATATCTTTATTTATGAGGACCATGATAATCCTATCCATAGCTTTGCAGACCAAGCTAGTCAGGCTTATGGGGCAATAGTTTCCAGGATCTATTGAGGCACCACCTTTATGGAGAGGGACCACTGTTGCTGTACGCCACTCTTTGGGCACATATCCTGTAGTAAGGCTGAGATTGAACATTAGTTTTATGTTTGGGTTTAGCTCTTCTTGGAGTTCATGTAGGACGCAGACCGGGACACTGTCTGGTCCCATTGATGCTGTGTTTTTTGCTTTGGAGAGGGTGGCTCTTACCTGAGTATCTGAGATGTCAGGGGGGCAGCACTCTGCTGGGATAGATATTTGCCCTTTTGGTGGGGAGGGGGGGGGAGACGTTTGCGCTGAACCTGTCAGCTAGGATGTTGGCAATGTCTGTGGGTTCAGTGTATTTTTTTGTCATTTTGGACTAATTTTGAGCATATCTGGGAATTACCACCCAGGTTCCTAACATAACTAAAGAAAGCCTTATGAATATCCTTAGTGTCCAGTGCAATTTTTCTCTCGAAGCTGGCCTTAGACAATTTTATGAGTGCCCGTAGTTTTTTGCTAATACTGATCAGTGATGCCTTCCCTTTTTGGGATTTTGCTCTATCATTTAGTAGCTTCCTCCTTCTCTTGTATAGTTTGTTTATGGCTGGGGTCCACCAGACAGGACGTCTGCCTTTGGAGGATTGGGTCTTGGTTTTGTTTGGGATCGCATGATCCATGCATTCCTGAAGGTGTTCATAGAATGCGTTTATAAAGGATTCTGCGGTCTGGGCCGTATTTTCCACAGGCCCGGGGGCTTTGAAGGATTCCACCTCCGTTTTGAGGAGTGTGAAATTTGCTTTAGAGAAGTTTTTCACCGTGGTTTTCTGGGTAGGGGGTGGGGTCGAGATGTGAATATCCAGTGAGATTAGTTTATGGTCTGATCTTACCAGTGAGGGATACACTTCTGGTCTGGAGCATAGAGTCCCCATGTTGGTGATGATCAGGTCCAGTATGTTTTCCCCTCTTGTGGGAGTGGTAACAAGTTGTTCCATAGCATTTGAGTTTATAAATTCTAGGAACCTTTGGGCTAGGGTGTTGGAGCTAGAGTAATGCTCCCAGTCTATGTTTGGGTAGTTGAAGTCGCCCAATATAATGGTATTTGGAGCGACCTTCATATTTTCCAGTGTTCTCAGGAAGGCCAAGTGGGGTTCCTGGGTTTGGGATGGTGGTCTGTAGCAGGCTATAAACTGGAAGGCAGTTTTACCTACTGTTAGTTGCACATGGATAGTCTCTGATGCTTCATGCTTTGCCACCAACCTGGAGGTGTGGGTATCTTTGATGAATATCGATACTCCCCCTCCTTTTGTGGTTCGGTCCAAGTTTTGGGGCCGAAAAGCATGGTATGAGGTATAACCTGGTAGTGCTGGGGTGATCTCGGGAGCCCTGAACCAGGTTTCTGTTACTGCACAGATACCGATGTTCTCCATGCTAAGGAGAGTTTCGAGTGCGTGCATCTTGAGGTTTAGACTTCTGGCATTGAGTAGCATTACTCTTAGTTTCTTATCCCTTGTGATACCTATGGAGGTGGGTTTGTCTTTTGAGCCTTGCCTAAAAAAGGCACTATGGGGGTAGCAAGAGCCTTTGCCAATATCTGAAAGCCCAGGGGGTGACAGGTGCAAGCTGTCCCTAGCAAAGCATTGTGGCTTGTCGAGCATATCATCCCAAGCTGACAGGCATTGGATCCCCTTTGAATGACACCAGTACTTAAGCCAATTGTTGAAATTGATCATCTTGTCTTTATATTGTTGCATAATTCTTGGTGAGGGTAAGATGCTACTCAAGGTCAGGGTCATTCCGGCCTGGGCTACATGCTCAGAGAGCTCCTCTATGTCTCTTTTCATGTAGTTCAGGGAGGTACATCTCAGGTCATTCACACCAGCATGGACAATGACTGAGTCATATTTGTACTTGCCTTGGAGTGACCTGAGTGCTTGTGTTATGTGGCAGATCCTAGCGCCCGACAGGCTGCTCACCATGACCCTCTCCTTGTTCAGCCTGGTGAGTGGGATGTCAGTGTGCCTGACGATAGAGTCACCTATTACAAGTGTATCAGGTGTGTTGTTTAGTATTAAGGGCTGTGACTGTTCAGCACACTGGCTTTGTGAGATATGTGTTGCACGTGTTTTATTTTAGGGTAGCGGTTGCTTGGGTGTCTGCTTTGGAGGTCTCTGCTGCTTAGGCAGATCTTTATTTAGAGCCTCTGAGTATGTTTTTGTGTGATTATGTGTTTGGTTTGCTGTCGTGGTAGGTCTATGTGAGACTGGAATTGTAGTGAGTGTGGTTTCCTTCTCCTCCTGACTGGTTATGCCAGTACTGAGTTGAGAGAGCTTAGCCTCCAGTTTGACTATATGATTGCATCTCTCACATGTGTTGGAATTTGTTTGGAGGAGGAGAGGGTTGTCTGTGTACATGAGGCAGTTGTAACATTGCCTCAAGATTCCCAGATTCACCAGCTGGACTGGAGAGGAGATTGACAACTGACCTTTGGACATGCTAGAATAATATTGGGAATTCCTTAATAATTGAAACCAAGGGCCAGTGGGGAGTGAGGGTGTAGTGCTTTTAATTTTTAGTGCTGACTTATATAATTGCTTTAGTGAGCAAGTGCCAGATAACTTAAGTGCAATGTGTTACAGGTAACTTAAATGCAAAAATGACAAACAGTAACTTTCTTTCAAATGAAACAAGGAAATAAGTACAGTAAGCAATGCAGATATCACTAGTGATCCACAGAATCGCTGAGAAGCCATGTATTAGGTGGAATTAGCGTTCCAGGGAAATAACAAGCAAACAAACAACAAGCGTATAAACAAAACTAGATTCAGCAGGCCTGGATCTAGTCTATGCTACAGCAAACAAGGTGTACCAATTTCAGTAAGATACAGTTCAAATATTCAGGCACTATAAACCTTTAACCAGAATTTCCCAGCTCAGAAGGGCAGAGTCCAGCCTCTTCTCCCACAAGAGTGCAGACCATGAACCTTCTTAATGTAAAATAACTGGCCTGAAAGTTACTTTCCAGATACCCACAGAGGATATATTAGTGGTGCCACTGGCCTCAGTTTCTAGAATCTTACATCATTTTCTATATGCAATGATATAATATCCAAGGAACCATATCTGTTTCCCACACCCTCCAGAGGAGAGAACCATAACCATGTACCAATTTTATGACATAGTACACTTACGTTCTGCGGGCCATAGATTACACACACATAGAAATAAAAGTCCCACATGGTGAATAGGGAAGGAGATACATAAACATGAATGGGTACGACTCTATTAACTGCCAGTTTGTCTGTAATGCCCAAGGGATCCTCTACAGTGTGCATGTGGGTAATCCTGGCAGTTTTCATCAATCATGCATATGGTATACCTGTAATCTGTACACAAGGTTTACTAGGGGTGACTTTCCACAAAGGAATCTAGTGGTGGATGTGTGTTATGCACTGGAACCTTGGCTCATGGCACCCATGAGAAATCCACACAATCTCACTTGGCAAGGATACAATAATGCCTATGCTCAAACTAGGATTATAATAGAATGCATATCTGGCTTGCTCAAATCAAGGTTCCAGTGTCTAAACACATCAGGATGTGCCCTGCAGTACGATCCATCTCTGACAAAATGGTCATAGTCTGTGCCATGTTGCACAGCTTCAATAAGGACAACAAAGCCAAGTACCACAGTTATCAGGACAACAGTCAGGGACAACAGCTCCAGTACATACAAATGATGAGTCTGTGGAGGAATCACCAGCTGCAGAACGTGCTGACAAATGTAAGCATTCACAATATGACATGGTTCTGGCTAAGAGGCAGGGAACTGCACATAGAATTACTGCCCAAGTGAAAACCTAAAATCCTAAGCACATAAAATTATTTAAAATGATACCTGTCAAAGTTCAAAGCCTTTACTTAACCACATAGTGGTTGTGTTCTACTAGCATGAGACAGAGTCAGCCCCTAAGGACACATCTCATAGCTGCAGTATAAACAAGTTAAGTGTTCAACCTATAAAAAAGAGAAATATAAATGATTAGCCTCATATACGATTATTTAACTCTACATAATGTCAGTATTAACAAATGAATGATTTATGCAATATACATATATGGTTCTCCCCAATACTGTGCATCATGCATTTCAATTGACCAATGTACATAAACCAATAGCAAGCAGGTCAATGTTAGCATCATTTGCATAGATTTAGCAGCAAGTAATAACTGCTATCTAGTAGAACTGCATTGATAAGCATAGTACAACCAATACTATAATTGTCAAAAAGTACATAATCATTTACAACTGAGCAGGAAGAGGAAATATAAATACATTTTCTTATGCAATACATTAGATTAAAGCAAGCATATAAGTAAGCAAGCATTAGCTTTTCAGTCTGTGCATCAAACATACAGGCAACACTAAGTCACAAAGCAATGTGCAAAAGGCAGGGCACAGTCATCATCACTTGCTCAAGGTGGGGGTAGGGTGGGGGCTATATAATGGCAAGCCTGACACCATGAAATGAGTGTGTGCTAGTGAGAGATGAGTTTTTCAGCAAGTATACAATTGTCAAAGCCAGTAGCAACAGATTTATATAATTCATTAATAGTGTTTATGTAACTTGTGTGTGTGTGTGTGTGTGTGTGTGTGTGTGTGTGTGTGTGTGTGTGTGTGTGTGTGTGTGTGTGTGGTGGTATGAGCAAGATGAGTTTTAATGTGTGTCTGGGTCTGCATGAACATAATCAAAGCACTTGTGCTAGCATTATGTCCTGGGATCTCAAACAGGTGTGAGCCGTGCATATTAGCCAGTTCACCCCTGTCACCCCTGACCATGAGAACTACCGCTGTCAAGTGTTTCACTGCTAGTTCCATGATCCTGACTAGACTTTAGGGTGCTATCTGAACATGAATGATGCTGGATGAGCACTAATCAAGACTATGAAAAACAAAGCAAAATAAAAACCAAAAGAAGAAAAAGCCACAGGCCACAGAGACTCCAACACAAAGTACAACCAATATGCAAACAATGTACACCAAATGATGCCAAAAATGATAAATAAGCACTTTCATTTATTAATTGTAAACTTCATCAGATGTAATCATTACTGTGTTGACAACCATGACCACATAACCTACCATTCTGGATGTGGGCACCTTACTCTCTGACAGAGCAGTAGAAGTAGTCTCACTACAGAAGTTGTATCTGGCACAGCCATGTTGGGTAACACCTGTGATGTGGCAGCTCTCAAGCCACATGGATGTTGATAGTCCTCTAGCAAAAGTTCCATTACAGAGACCATCTGATCCAGTGTGTCATTTATCCTGTCCAAGAAGTCACTCATATGGTTCAGGCAGTCTTGCACATCAAATGCACAACATGCAGTACTCATCTATCTCTTATGAGGCTCTGCTGAAATATTCCTGTGCCTGTGAGACAGCCCTACACATATGTTACATGGTGCCCATTGATGCAACAGCATCAGGAGAAGGGTGGACAGCAGACCTCCTCCAAGCACCTCTACCCTTGTGTGGTATGTCACACACACGATGGCTGGAGGAAACTCAGTCATCTCTGCAACTGGAGAAAACATACTTCCCTAATCAACTGCATCACCCACAACCAATCCTATCTCTGATGGCTCTGCATCATAGGAATGTGTAGGCATACTTACTATATACTTACTATATCCAAAATATGGGCAGGGGATGTGGGAGCCACAACCTCAGTGTCAGACTGGACCTCTGCATCCCCCAGACTGTGCCTCTTCATCACTGGCATCATCATCATCAGAGTCTAGTGATATTCTCACATCAGATGGTAGGATTTGCACAGTGCCAGTAGCAGGCTCACCTTTGATAACAAGTAATTCACAGCAATGAAAGAATAGAATAAACTGTTTGGTAATCATGTCACTGGCCTGATCTATAATTTTCCCATAATCACAGCCATGTCCTCCCATGGCATTCACATCACTGACCACCATTTCCCAGATATGGTCACAGGAGGACATGTTAGCTCTGCTTCCATCTAACACATCTGAGTCATGTCAGTGTAGGACTTGTACAATCACCTCATTCTCTGTAGCTGTGAAGGTGGTTTATATGAACCAGATGTTTTGGGAACCATATTTCTGTATGTGATGAAAAATAAGATAAAAAAAAGGAAATTAAAAAAGTGATTGTTAACAAAAGATATATAAATGTATGCAGATATCATGAGCAAGAGAAATTAAATGCATGGAGCTCTAGGGCTACACACAGGTAGTACACAACTATAAAGATCACCCCAATAAATATTAACAGCAATGATAAAACTCTTTTGAGATGATGATAACACATTTGTAACTCTGTAATAAATAGCTGTCTTAAGAAAATTAGTTTTACTCCAAATGAAAGCAATTGGACATGTTTAACATTTGGGATATACCCTTCAGTTGACATCAGGCATATATCATGGTTTGAACACATTTGTTTGACTATAATTGTAACCCTGACATTGCTATTGGTCATATAACACTTTTTTGTAATTGCTCAGATTTCTCAAATGTTTCTAGAAAGACAAGTAACCTTACTTGAGCTTACCTAAAAGAAAAATAAGTGTTATACATGTTGTGAAAGCACCACTTGACAAAATGCAGACAGCAAACAATTACTATTGAGAAATGCAAGCCACCAGTAATACTAACATACTATTCATTTGTAAATAAACATCACCTAACTTTACAGAAAGATTATCTGTATGGAAATACAAAATATATTGCAGTTCCAGCAGTGAAGAAGCAGCATCAAAGTCTCTGGTCCCCCTACTTTGATCTAAGTGCCATGCCAACACAATAAGCTCATATAGTGCAAATCAGCCCTGTGAGCACTGTGAATATGTATATCAGGTATCAGCTCATTTGCATTCAGGAATCTCATAAAATGCACTAAGTGATGGGCAGGTAGCCATGGTGTGAGGACCTACATTATTCCATGCACATATCCTAGCAGCACAACAACAAGCATTGAGAAGTGTTCCTTGCTAAGGGTTTGCAAGGATGAATTAATTGGTCTGTTTGCAGTAATAACTAGTGCTTCACAATCCTGGCACTTTCATGCACACTTAGGGTGTGTCATGGAGAAGAAAATGACCAAAAAGTCAAGGATTGCTTTGAGTGTCTTTTTAGATAAACCTTTAAAACAGTTTTATTTAAACATGCTTATGCCCACACTGTGCCTCTGGGTAAAAACGTGTCTGTAATTTGAATAAAATATACACACAAATATCAAAATCAATCCCAAATGCATTGCATTCATGTTAGAAAAGCATAGAAAAGAGAATCTTCACAAAACAAAGAGAAGAAAACAACTATAGTATTCCAAATCTTGGTAACTATTGTAACAGGAAGTATAAGTCTTGCAAATATCCCATTCATCTACACAACTACTGGCAAATTACAAAGGGTAACTATCAGAAAATGTCTATGATATATGTTTAGTGTCAAGTGATACAATCCCACAACTTGAGTATATGTGACTTACTTTTTCTTTTTCATAATATATGTCTGTGTCTGTGGTAAATATTTATTTATTTATTTATGTATTTATTTATTTATTTTACATTTGTTGACTGAATTAGTTTGACTGAGCTGTAAGGCCTGGGGAGAAAAGCTCCACTGTAAAATAAAGTATGCAATAGTCAGAGAAGAATCTGTGCAAAAAAGCAATAATTAAATATACGATATATACATATAAGGTGAGTATAGTTTTACATAATTAAATTGGAAAGGTGGTTGAGAGAAGAGCAGACATAATACCAAACTATAAAAAAAATATATTAAAGCAATTTGCAATGAAATAAAAGAGTCTGTTTTCATTAGGGCAAGCTGTAGATTCTGTAAAGGAGAAAAGTAAACTAATTATGAGTATTTGAGGGGTGATTAAAGGCTATGATAAGAGTAAGAATTATGATAATACCTGAAAGAAGGAAGATTTCTGAGATTATATGAGAAAAGGGGGTAAGTGAGTGGGGAGGAGGTAAAAATGTCATTAGATATATGGGGAAGTAGTTAGCAAGGATAAAAGCAGTGGTAGGACCATTGTGTTTTAGGAGATCACTGGTGGCTGTTTTGAATTGTTTAGGGTGTTTGAGGGATCTAATTTCTAGGGGGAGTTTGTTTCAATTTATGGCAGGGTTATAGCTGTAAAGGCTGTGACCAGTTTTGGACTTAGGTTTATATATTTGTAGCAGGTTTTAGTCAGAGCTGCGGAGAGACCTAGTTGGGGAACATTTAGTTATAATAGGTGTTAGGCTAGGGCAGAAAGATTGCTGGTAAAGAATTGAATGAATTATCTGTAATTGAGAAAGGATGAGCTGATGGGGTAGTTCCATCTGGTCTAAGTGTCTAAGGGAAAGATAGTGGTGAGACCTATATGTATGTTGTGCAGTGAATCTAGCCACCTTGTTGTAGGTTGATTCAAGTTTAGCTATGAGTGTGGTGTTCAGATTAGTAAAAATGTGACAGCTGTACATTAGGCTAGGAAGAAGGTAAGCATGAGAGAGACTTATTTTAGCATTGCTGGTTAACATTTTGTTGCAGTAAAGAAGACCGAGTTTTTGATGTGTCTTTTTATAGGTTCATAGGTTGGTACTAGGCTATTGGCCCTAAGGCCTATACAAGCCTAGCCATAATAATTCCCTGGCTATTTCTTCCCACAGTATTTACTTTTAATACAGTTATACAGATGTAAATCAAACTTAAGTTTGTCATCAATTGTTACACCTAGCAGTTTAGTGCTAATTTTGACAGTGATGGATGTGTTATTGAGGGACAGTATAGTAAAAGTTGATTTTAGATTAGTGAGATTTTTGCGGAGAAAGAGAAAGAGTTTCATTTTTTATTGTTGAGAATCAGAAGGTTGTCACAGAGCCAAGATTCTATGGAGTTAAAGGATGCCTGAGTAGCAGTATGGAGGGCAGAGGGGGTGTTTGATATGGTGATGACAGTAGAGTCATCTGTATATTGTATAAGGGATGACTGGGGACAAGAGGTATGTAGAAGATTTGTGAAGATATTAAAGAGTAGTGAGCCAAGGATAGATCCTTGAGGTACTACCATTCTAACATGGAGGGGAGGGGATAGAGCTGAGAGCCATTTGACAGATTGCAGATGGTCAGAGAGGTAGCTAGAGAACCAGGTAATAGCCGAAGAAGAGAAACTTAGATCTGATAGTTTGGCCAGAAGAAGATGATGGGAGACTAAATCAAATGCCTTTGAGAGGTCCAGGAATAGGCAACAAACCAGCTTATTGTTATCATGAGCCAGAGAGATTGTATTAATGAAAGAGATTAATGCAGTAGAGGCAGTATGTTTAGGGCGAAAGCCATGCTGGGTAGGTGTAAGTAGATTATCCAATAATTTGGAATGCCATCAGTTGTACAAATGACACTATCAAAGATGCACTTCTGTCAGCATTATGGACAGTACCAAATAAAGAAAATGCACCTATTAGCTAGCTATCTCTGTGGCACAAGGTGTACGTGCAGTCTGTTTAAAAAAGGTGGCTAGGTAATACAGGGTTCAATACAACTTATATTTATGTTTTTTTTCCAGATGAGATTCAGAATAAATATTCACAAATAATTTTGTACATGAAATGACCAGACTAAAGTCTGTGTGATAAATGCTAAAAATCTTATTTGTACTCCTTTTGAATTGCTGTTACAAATATGTTATTGTTGGAAACTCACCTCTTCTCATTATTAATAACAACATGTGATATGAATGATGTAACATATGACAGTTTTAATATGTGAAAACACAAAAACGTTAACATCAGGAATGTGGACATATGTTTCATATATGCTGGAGTATTTATACATTTGTTGCAAGTAGTCATCCTGACAGTAATACATTTCCATTAAAACTATCCCCCAGATTCAGCAACTGTCCGTGCAGGAATAACTTATTCCTGCATGGCAGGGACCGTTCCTGTGCAGCACAGCAGCTCGCCATGCATATGTATGAAGGCGTGCTACCATGCTATAAAACAGACAGGGTTCTGTGTACAAGCATAGGGGGTGTGCCTGAGAGCAGAGCTATCACAATACACATGCTCCCTGCACTCCAGAATTGCCGTTCGGCAAGTTAAAAGAAGTGAGAATGCTCGTAACACCCCCAACCTGTCAGGGTAAGAAATCTGGATAAAGCCATAAGGGACACTCATCCCTACCAAGCCATAAAGTTGATAGAATAACAGGTTTAGCATAAGACCAAACTGAATAAACCATGAATGGCACAAACACAAACTGTGTAAAAACAAAAAAAAGGAGAGGTAAAGTCAGTAAATCCACAACAATTAATTTAATACCGTTAGAGTTTTCATCTGCTTATATTAAGCAAACTTCTTCAGATGGTCTGAAGAAGATTGCTTAATATAAGGAGATGAAAGTGCTAACTTTATTAAATTAATTGTTGTGGATTTGCCGACTTTGCCTCTCCTTTTTTGTTTTTAAGATTTAGCATAAGCACATAGCACACATCTCCCAACCCATCAGAGTAAGGAATCTGGACAAAGCCATAAGGGACAATCATCCCTACAAAGCCAGAAATTTGATAGAATAACGGCTACAGCATTAGCATGGATATTCTGAAGGGTACAAATTAAAAAAACACAAATAAATTATTTTTTTTTTGACATATGCAATAAAGTTTAAGTGTAGCTGCGCAGGTGTGCCCATTGCTTTGCTATGCTTAGCCCAGCTGAAATGGCAGGATAAGTGAAAAAGCAATAGACATCCAGCATAAACATAAGTTCAATAGTGTAGTGGTTAGACCACATTCACTGCAAGTGCTCATTCATGGTTTGAGCCTTACCAAAGCAATTTCCATTTTGTATGTGTAAACATTACAGTTTTAATGTATTTGTATATTTATGTAGAAAGTAACTTATTTTTCTCAACAAGAGTAGTATATTGGGCCCAGATGTGAGGTGTCTGTGTAATAAAGTAGTGAAACCCCCATATAAACGCAAGTGCCCTGTACAGTATAGTCACACAAAAATAAATTTATTACAGCACAATGGGGGATGTTAGAGAAGGTAAATAAATCTATATTATCTAATGAATGATAAATCAATTCCATACAGGTGGTAAACCAATATAATAAAACATAAACAATGCTAAGCATTGCACAGCTATGCTGATCGGGTGTAAGCATTGTGTACATATGAATACTAAGCAATGAATAGCCCAGCTAAGTGGATTTGCCCATTGGAAAGCAATGCTGAACCTGTCCCTTTAAGCACTGCCAACCTTAGCTAAGTAGGTTTGCCCTTAGCTTAGCTTAGGTCAGCATTTTCAAAACCGGCCAATCATGGCAAACTGCAGGAAATCAGCTGTATTTAAACCCCGCTGGTGGGAATACAGCTCATAACTAGTTGTAGGTCTCCACTGTAGGTAGTAGGGCAGGTGTTGGGGAGGGCATGCACTTTTGGGCGCAGAGTTGGGGCATACAGGAGTCCAAGGTCATGGTATGACTCCTGGTAAAAAAACATGACATGAAACTGCTGCAGGACCAGTACCAGGGCTCCCAGTATAAAGCGGAAGCCTGGGAAAGTCTCGGCTGTGATCTCACCAGTGCCACTGGTATCCCTCAGACTGGTGAGTAGGTCTGGCACCACTATGCTGACTTGAAACGGAGGAAGAGGGAGCTCTTGGAACAGTGGGTTCAAGAAGCAAGAGAGAGGAGTGATGTCCCAGCAGTGTGTAAGTATTCATAGCAATAACTGTTTACCAAAGTCCAGCCTGTATATGTGATGGATAGGTATGCATAAATGTTTCTCTAGTTTCATTACAGCTGCAGCTGAGAGGGCTGTGAACCAGGAAGCCCATGCCAGCAGGCTGCAAAGGCTACGTCACGAGGTTGGTGAGTAACAATCCTGCTTGTAGTAGTCATACCAAATAAATATAAAGGACTAAAATGTTTCCTGGCAGTATAATAAATGTTTATGGTTTCTACTGAATAAACCAGACAATATGACAGTAATAGTCCCATATAAGTCATATTTAAATAAAAGTGTAACTGCCTGGCAATAAAGTTCTAAATCCTGGACTGGTTGTGTTTACTCTGGTATTGTATGGCCTGACATGTGGTATTCACCAAGATCTGATATCTGAATAGTACTGCTGTGTCAACCACTGTTTCTCACACTGTGCTACATAAAAAATATGTCTATGAATGTCTGTATAATAATGTTGTAATTACAAGGTCAGATTGTACAACCAAGAGAGACTTATAAATAATGGAAGGAAGAGACAGCAGATTTTAAATAGCTCACTCTTATTAAACAAAAATTGTTGTATTTTTAGCAGACACAGCCATAGTTAGAATCCCAGGAGTGGTAATAAGCTGTATGCATATATTTAACTAGGAATCTGGTGAAAACAGTCAAGTAGTGTTAACAAACATTCCCCCCACAGGTCTAATGAGTAAGAGAAGTATAATGCAGCTATAAGACTGTTAAAGTATACACTGTGTACAAACATACCACTGCCCAAACCAAGGCAATAGGGTATTGTAATTATACATGTAAAGTAATGATTAGAGCAATGATCATTAAAGTTGTGAGTACTGCAAAGATATAGAAGTTGTTAATTGACATCACCCCCTACAATATTTGCAACAATAATCTAAACACACAAATCAATGGGTATGTTTTATACCAGACCTACTGTTGGGACATATGTCCTATTGTTCCACAAATATTGAAATGTGTTTCTATTAATGTTCCATGTTGAAATACTATCATTGGTGGCCTGCTGCTATCAATGTAACCTGCATGCCATTGTAATGGCCACTGTCATTCCATATATGCATGTGTTCTGTTTGCTATGCAACTGTTTCACATCTGTTATTTTGGGTTAATGGGAAAAATCTATGCATGCTGTTATAACTAATCCTGGATAGTGTTGACTATTACTAATCCACATATGTTCTAAAACTGTAACACCATAGCACATTTGGGAAGGCCGGTCTCAGTGGACCCACCTCTCCCACCTCATCTGGCCATGGCACCGGGCCCCAGCACATCTGGGACCCACCCCTGGTCCTCCTCGTTCCTGGTCCTACACCACCTTCAGGTGGAACCACCTCAGGGGATGGGGATCACCCCCCCTTGGGAGTGGGCGTGGACACGATGATGTGACCCAAAGCCAGGTCCCGGGATTGGTGAGTAGCGAGTTCTGAAAGGAGTTTGGAGATCTGCTACCCCAGCTTGGGGGCTGCATGTCACAATTAGAGGGTCAGCCTGCCCCCCCATTAAACTCCCGGCACAGCCACCTTCGGGGTCGTGCAGGTGCAGTGGTGAGTGTACATGGGTGGGGACTTCAGTCCTCCTGTTTCCATTTGGGGGATCATGGCCTTCCGATTTCCAAACACCCCTCCCCATCCAAGGTGCTTACCCCCCACATGTGTCATATACCACCCCTGTATGCTGCCTTGTCTGTCTTGTCTGTCTTCCTACCCAACCTACCTCCACAAATATACCTACTATCGTTCCCCAATATCCCACTCTCACCTTAAAAAAAAGGGCAATCTGCCCCCCCAAAAAATGTCACCCCATACATAGCTGTCCATTTCACACGTGTCCACTGGACACATGTAATCTGGTAAAATTGGTTTCACAACACATTATTGTTGTCCTCACCCCTCTCTCAGGCATTTGAGTGTCCAAATATACCTCCAAATTCAGTATATATGCACATCTGTTGCTGTAGAAGAAATGGACCATTATGGACCTTCCCTACACCCTTCCTGCACATTCCAAGCTACTTTCCCTGTTGTCTTTCCCAGTGTATGGCCCCTTTTACACCACTTTCCTATCACCCATTTTTCTTTGCTTTTAAAGAAATTAGAGCAGGGGTAAGCAGGAGTAAGCTCTTTTAAACAGTAGTAAGTGGGATTAAGTCTGTTTTGGCAGCACTAAGCAATGCCTACACAGATTAAGCACTTTTAAGGCTAACAGTCTATAAGCACATTTAACCAGCATTGCAAACCCGCTTACAACTGCTTAAAAGTGCCTTAATCACTCTGTATCCAACAGCCCTTGGTCTGACCAGCAAGAAAATAATCATCCCTTGCAAGTTTCAAACCCTGGATTCTGCCCACTACAGTCACAGCAAATTATCACTACGCCATCTGAGCTGCAAATATGTGTGATGCTTTCTCAAACATATCATGCAGCACAGTCATTCAACAGTAGGGAAAATGTATTCATATATATATATATATATATATATATATATATATATATGTATATATAGTGCATTCGGACATTGGATCCACACTCTGAACTCTGAACATCTCACAGGCAATGTAAACGGGGGTGAAGGGACCCAAACTAGGGACCTCTTGTAATTATTGCCCTTAATCACTTCCTCCACAGCTGAACTGTTCTGCCTTCCAACAAGATAACCAGCCCTTGCAAGTCTTGAACCCAAGACCCCAAGCACCACAGACACAGCAAGTGACCACTAAGCCATCTGCACCATAGATATGTCAGATGTTTTCTCAAACATATCATGCAGCACAATCATTCAATTGTAGGGAACTTTTATTTATAATTATATATGTAGATATATGTATATGTATAATTATATGTGGTATAGATATATATATATATATATATATATAAATATATGTATATATATATATATATATATATATATATATATATATATATATATAAGAAAAACAGCAAAAACTCCAACAACAGCAACCATGCGATAATTATACTGTCCTGAGCTTAAAATAAGTCCAAAAACGTCATTCAATGTGGTTAAAATCAAAAATATCCTTTGGTAATAAAGCAGAGGATCCAAGGTACTTCACAAACACGAAAATTTATTGTGCACTCAGTCGGTGGTTAGCGCTTTCACAAAATGCTTCATCAGACCATAACTGACCAAGTGAGAGATCACATTTAAAACCTGTATCAACCAATCATGACTCTCCTAAGCTACAACATCACTTCCTGAATTGAATCAGGAAGTTCATTAATTTAAAGAGCTAACATTCATTAAATAGTCTACCAACATTGCAGTTCACAAACAAAACAAAACACATTAAAAATTCTTTACAAATTTCCCTCCTAATGTTATAAATCATAACCATAGGAGCATCATTAAAATTCAATCTTTAAAAAATGTAATTAAAGTTAAAAAAGTGTTCTCTGTAACTAGTGATCATAAACATTGCTCTGTATCATCACACGAGGGAAATGTAAAAACCTAAGCAATAAATATAACTTAATAACCAAACTAAAAACTGTCGACTGACACGAAATGGGCATATCACCTTTAGCTACACCTCAATCCAATGTGTGAACTCCTATAAACATAGTTCAAACACTTCGAAGCATTGCAAGCTGTCCAAAAGAATTTTTAAAAGAGAACGATAACAACGTCTTTCCTTTCTTACATTCACTCAAGCTGCACTAATATTCTCTGAATGAATCTACCTACATTTCGAAAAGAAAAAACACTCAGCTATGGTAATATAAACAAACCTATCCTACTTACAACCAAAGGACCGACAGAACATATTCGTCTGTGTAGTTCAAATGCTCAAATTAATGAACTATGATGAGCGAACGTTGACGCTAATACATCGCACCATACCAAAATCAAATATAGACTAACAAATTACATACCACATTAAACATAGCACAGAGCTCAGCGTTATTCATATATAACTAACCAACACTAACTTTTCTAACAAAAGAATCTATCTACATCTAAAAGCAGAGGAATGCATTGCTACAATCATAAAAACAAAGCTGTCCAACCTGCAACCAAGCATCCAACAATGCTAGTTTCGTCGGTAGAGGTTAAAGGCTCAGATTAATGAGGATGAAGGCTGTAATAGGTAAGTAAATGCATTAGATCCATGGCACTATACGAGAATCAAAGAGGAACTGACAAAAAGCATACACCATTAAACTCAATACGGAGCACAACGCTAAGCTGCTAAGATCCGCCCAAGTGACAGGATGGGCTAGCAAAAAGCATACCACGTTGAACTCAAACGGAGCTCAACACTGTTAGCCTACTAAAATGCTAAACCCCATCCATATCACAAAACAGTATCACTAATGACCAAAGTATTCTAAAAATAACTAATCAAATGCATAACCAATGCTGCACAGTGACAAACAAATAGGAACCAGTATAGGGAGTAAATAACAATCACAGGAAGTCAGAAAATCGCAATGAGAATAAAAACGGCAATTGCTGACTTCTCAAATACATACAAAAATAGCCCAATTAGCTAATGCAGACAATACAACCAGTATCTCATAACAAACATAGTCAAAAACTACCTACGTACAACATAATATTATTAATTTAAAAATTATATATTTTTAAAAACAGAGAAAACATATCAAAACTATCTATTTAATATTAATTTACCAAAAATTGATATTTAACACTCTAATATAAAACCTGTCACTTATTGGACAGTCAAATAATATAACACTAAAGAACATATGACAAACATAATTACCTCACCCTAAGACTTTTGGAACGTAAAATAGGCTTAATAGACATCCTATCATTCAGGCCTCTACCAAAATCTGCTCTCAAACGAATGATCCATTTCAGTTCCTTCTCCTCAGTAATGTTAATAACATTCCCCCCTCTGACATTAGGTGTAATGGTTTCAATGACCATAAACTCAAAAGAATGAGTGGGACCAGTGGTCATTACATGTTTCGCTAGAGTATTTGTGCTAACACCAGTTCTGATGTTATAAAGGTGCTCTCTAATTCGATTCTTCAGCAACCTATCTGTTTTTCCTATATAGAAAGAGTGACACTCAACACATGTGGCTAAATAAACCACATGCTGTGTTTCACAACTGGCCACGCAATTAAATTTAAACTCCTTGCCATTGTCAGGATGCACAACGATATTTGATTTCCTGATATGAGCACAATAATTACAAGCTCCACATGGAAACGTCCCTTCTACACCCACAACCTCTCTGTTGTAAGGTGAACCACATAACATCCTTCTAATATTCTTCCTGTTTTTATATCTAAACTTGGGTTTATTTCCTACAACTTCCGCTATCAGTGGATCAGTGAGTAGGATACCCCAGTGCCTTTCAAATATGTTATAAATCTTATCTCTGTCCTTGGTAAAAAACATAGGTATTCTCACGTCAGTATTCATGTTAATGACTGACACAGGTTTATTCTCTATTTGATTTGAAAAATAGGGTTGAGCTCTATTCTTCCTCAAATGATTAATATCAGAAAGTCCTAAACTAAGGTCATGAGGGGTATATCCCCTGTTGGATAATCTATCCTTCAAATTCCCAATTTCACTTTCAAAACCTAGATCTGTATTATTCAACCTAGAGACACGCATAGCTTGGCCTCTAACAACATTCTTGAAAACATAATTGGGATGCATACTATTCCGATGAAGTATAGTATTCCTATAACAATCTTTCCTATGTATCCCAGTATCAAAATAACTTTGACTTGCACTGGTCCTCTCAACACATACATCTAGAAAATTGACCTTCTCCTTAGAGGAGGTCATAGTAAACTTAAGATAACTAGTGGTTTGATTCATCTGTTCAAAAAACACTCCTAATAATTCAAAGCTTCCATCCCATAATAGAAAAACGTCATTGACAAAACGTTTATAGAACTTGACGTTCTTTTTATATAAATCCATCTTATATAAGACATCTTCTTCCCACAGTGCGAGAAACATGTTGGCGTAGCTGTTGGCACAAGGTGTGCCCATCGCCACGCCATCGCACTGTAGGAAGACGGTGCCCTCAAACATAAAAACATTGTTTTCAAGGACTATTTCCAAGAACAAACAGATCAGGTCTCTAAGTCTTTCATCATAAGTGCTATGTCTCTCAAGGTAACTTTTGATGTGACTAACACCTTCAACATTGGGAATCACAGTAAACAATGACTGTATATCAAATGTTACCATTAATAGTTCATTTCTAACACTAATATTAGTGCTCAGCACAAATAATTCCTTCAAAAACTGCTGGGAATCTTTCAAAATGTTGATGTTACTATTAATCAGAGGTCTTAAATGTTTCTCAATAAAAACAGTAAAAGGTTCCGTGCACCAGCCTCTCCCTGAGACTATTGGTCTCATGGGTGGGTTAGTGTTATCCTTATGAATTTTTGGTAGGCCATTAATAACCGGAATAATAGGATTCTCAACATAGAAAAACTTAAACATATCCCTCGTAATGGCATTGGATTCAACTAGGCCATTCAACACTTTCTTAATATCATTAACCTTAGACTCAATGGCAGATCTATCTATTATCCTATAAAATCTAACATCACGTAACATCTCAAACATCGACACCTTATATGCATCCATATTCATTAGCACAATCAGTCCGCCTTTATCTGCTGGACGTACGATCACATTGGAATCTGATTGTAATCTCTTTAGTGCCTCACGTTCCCTAAAATTTAAATTGCATCTAACATACGATGTATTATTGCATTCAACATTAAAATATTTATGTATGTCATCTTCAACCATTTTATCAAATGCATGTATTAGGGGGTGTTGACATGGCATATAAGTGCTAGATCTTTTAAATGTGTTGTGATTGCTATAAGTCTCTTTGCCCATTTCTACCTTTAACAAAACATTCCTAGTAAAGGTCTTAAGGTCAATAATTAAATCAGTGAGTTGACTATTCGTCGTTGGTATGAAGCCCAGCCCTTTATTAAGGACGGCGCATTCATACTGATCCAATATCTTGTCAGAAATATTCCATATCAGGTTGTCCCTGCTCGGTTCCACATTTTCTTTATCGTGTGTCCAGCTACTTCCTCTGATGATATTTTTCTCTTTTGTCTCCCACGACTGACGGAACACCCTCTGTTCACTGTTCTCTCGAACGTGGGTATCGGTAAAGGGAACTGAGGGAAATTCCCTATTTTACGTACCTCCGTGGTATTATGACTTTTTGGACGTACGTCTAACAATTCAGTCTTGCTATTACTATCAAGGTTGGCCACTTGTATGTCATCAGTACATAGCACCGAACAATTAGTGTTGACAGGGAGAGCTCTAGACAAAACTTTGTCTGTAGCATTAATCACATTCCTGTGCATATGAGATATTTCTGTATTCTCAACAACTTCTTCTTGAGTTAATAGCGTTGTAGTAGGGTCACTGATAGCAGTAGCCATCGGAACATTTCTGTCCCTTGTCAATTCACTGCGTTTCTCATTATGAGTGTTATTATTATTATTAACAACTCTAGGCCAAGTAAAAACACGGCCTAGTTGAAAATCTTTAATGTCTCTGTTTAGTTTGCTCCTCTTCTGTATTAACAGTCTCCTCTCAAACACCGATACACTATCCATTAATGAATCCATCATGATATCAATGTTACTTCTATTAAAACATTTGTATAAGTTACTTTGTTGCAAACAAATAGATTCTCTGAGGCTATCTTCCTCTGGTCGAAAAAATTCATTCAATAGGGTCATGTATTTAGCACTCACCTCTAGATTGAGCTGTTGCCACTTTGCAAGTAGCTCAGGATATTGTGTTCCATATGTTGGCATTTTTAAAACCCGTAAACCTCTCGGTACAATCTTCTTCTGCAGACAAGCCTCAAAGTGTTGTCTTTGTAGCTGCATTCTCTTCAACTTTAAAAAATCAGATTCCATCCGATCTACAGCCCTTTTCAGGTCATCACTTTCACCTCTTTCCACAATCATAGCAGCGCTATCTGTACTCCCTTCATACATCAAGAGTACATTATCATTACCAGTCATTAAGGTTTTAAATCTGTTGCTAGAATTATTACGACCCGGTTCAGAAACTGCTTCTTTGCTATCAGTATTGAATAAACAGGTCTCAGTTCCATTATTCAGTTCCAACCTCGTTGGACAAATCTCAGGTCTGTAATTCAATTCAACTGCAACAAAATTACCTTCTGCCATGTCCTCACGGAGTGTAGAAACAGAGCAAATGAATAAAATGGCAATAAAAATGAGAACAACTACACCCAGCCTGGTAAATGCTGTGTTGAGAAACTCACAAAATGTAAGAAAAACAGCAAAAACTCCAACAACAGCAACCATGTGATAATTATACTGTCCTGAGCTTAAAATAAGTCCAAAAACATCATGTAATGTGGTTAAAATCAAAAATATCCTTTGGTAATAAAGCAGAGGATCCAAGGTACTTCACAAACACGAACATTTATTGTGCACTCAGTCGGTGGTTAGTGCTTTCACAAAATGCTTCATCAGACCATAACTGACCAAGTGAGAGATCACATTTAAAACCTGTATCAACCAATCATGACTCTCCTAAGCTACAACATCACTTCCTGAATTGAATCAGGAAGTTCATTAATTTAAAGAGCTAACATTCATTAAATAGTCTACCAACATTGCAGTTCACAAACAAAACAAAACACATTAACAATTCTTTACAAATTTCCCTCCTAATGTTATAAATCATAACCATAGGAGCATCATTAAAATTCAATCTTTAAAAAATGTAATTAAAGTTAAAAATGTGTTCGCTGTAACTAGCGATCATAAACATTGCTCTGTATCATCACACGAGGGAAATGTAAAAACCTAAGCAATAAATACAACTTAATAACCAAACTAAAAACTGTCGACTGACACGAAATGGGCATATCACCTTTAGCTACACCTCAATCCAATGTGTGAACTCCTATAAACATAGTTCAAACACTTCGAAGCATTGCAAGCTGTCCAAAAGAATTTTTAAAAGAGAACGATAACAACGTCTTTCCTTTCTTACATTCACTCAAGCTGCACTAATATTCTCTGAATGAATCTACCTACATTTCGAAAAGAAAAAACACTCAGCTATGGTAATATAAACAAACCTATCCTACTTACAACCAAAGGACCGACAGAACATATTCGTCTGTGTAGTTCAAACGCTCAAATTAATGAACTATGATGAGCGAACGTTGACGCTAATACATCGCACCATACCAAAATCAAATATAGACTAACAAATTACGTACCACATTAAACATAGCACAGAGCTCAGCGTTATTCATATATAACTAACCAACACTAACTTTTCTAACAAAAGAATCTACCTACATCTAAAAGCAGAGGAATGCATTGCTACAATCATAAAAACAAAGCTATCCAACCTGCAACCAAGCATCCAACAATGCTAGCTTCGTCGGTAGAGGTTAAAGGCTCAGATTAATGAGGATGAAGGCTGTAATAGGTAAGTAAATGCATTAGATCCATGGCACTATACGAGAATCAAAGAGGAACTGACAAAAAGCATACACCATTAAACTCAATACGGAGCACAACGCTAAGCTGCTAAGCTCCACCCAAGTGATATATATATATATATATATATATATATATATATATATATATATATATATATATATATATATATATATATATATATATATATATATATATATATATAAAATAAGGCCTGCCAAGTCCTGGACCCAGGGCCTTGTATACTATGATCAAAGCAATGTACCATTACACCATCTGAGCCATGCAAAATAGTGATGACATTCCAAACATATCAGTTAGTACAGTCATCCAACAGTCAGGTAATCTATATACATATGTATATATGTATGAAGATGCATATATACATACCGAGATATACAACCACATTCATATCTGCATATATGCATACATACATATATATATATTGAAAGGTTAATAAATACATATATATATATATATATATATATATATATATATATATATATATATATATATATATGTATGAATATACCAATATAGAGAAATATATGCAGCTACAAAGACATATCAGTCAGAGGATCATGCTGCTGCACACTGATGTTCTACATCTGGAAACTCACTCACTTGTAGTATTCCTTAAAATGGGGATCAATTACATCTGTGCTGTAACAGAGACCTGGACAAAGGAAGCAGGAAGCACCCCTGCAGTACTAGCCTATATGTAATTCCACAACATTTAGCCACATAACATGAAGCTGCAAAGGTGATGGTATTTTCATATTCATAAAGAATGCACACCCCTCCAGAGTGGTAAACCAACATCATGAATTACAGATCCTGCAGGTGTAGCTGACATTGGGTAAGACAGTGGTTCAGGTTGTAGCCTGTGATAGGTCCCCATACATTTCCCAAGACTCACACTCCATGTCCATAAACACCCTGGAGAATATTAGTCTGCAGTCTAACACTCTCATACTGATTGACTTCAACTACTCCAACATTAAGTGGGAAAGCTACTCATGTACCGATGAACATGCCCATCAAATCGACCTTGTCCTTCCTAACATGGCAACTGTTGCTCTACACCAGCAGTCAACACCTCACTTGGTACATCTAAATGCAAAGTAATCACCTTTGAAAATCCACAGCCATCCTACACCCACTGCACAGGTAACCACCATGAAAAGCCTTTCCAAAGCTAACTATGGCCTCATAAATGCAGATTTGCCTAACCTCACATCAGCCATGCAAATGGAGAATAGTTGCATGACAGCTGAATCAAACAACAATGTACTATGAACACGTACACAAATGCATGGATAGCACCTTACCCAATACAACCAGAATGCTCACCTTCAAAAAAGGATGATAATCTGGTTGTCCCCTGCCATAAAGAAACTGTACAACAGAAGGAGGGAACTGATGTGGAATAAGGTGAAGTCCCAAGACAGGAAACAAACCCTTATCTGCCTCAATGAATAGTTGAGATCCCTCATCAAATATTACAAAGTTAGCTGTGAGAACAGATTTGGAACACATAGTAAAGGCAACCAAAAGGCCTCATACAGTTATGTAAAGAATCTCCATGGCAATACCAAGAATTGTTCTGAGAAACTATGCAATGGTACCTCCCAGACTGAGCCAACAAATAATGCCAATATACTGGCTAGCATCTTGAGTGCAAACAGTACTCCTCACTCCCCCCAAAGGACCAATCCCAATATCAGTACACTGCCAGGCACCCAGTATTACTGCACAACAGGTTACAATGCCACTGTCCAAGGCCAAGAATACAGCCTCTATGGGACCTGAGAATAACCCTGGCTGTGTTCCACATAAACTACAGAGTGACCTGGCACCTTACCTATGTGCTCTGTTAAAGCACAGCCTCACCTCAGGCTTTGTCAATACTGAATTGTGCACTGCTACAGTCACCCCTCACCACAAACGAGGTGGAATTACAGACCCTGGGAAATACCGCCCCAACTGCCTGACAAGTCTATTATGTGAAGCTATGGAATGCATCATCATGCACCTAATAAACATGAATATTGGAATCTGCAGACTCAGGATCCCACACAATTTACGTTTGTGAAGGATAGGTCATACCTGCTCATTCAGCCTGGTCAAACTCTTGCCATCAGTCACCTGAGCTGTTAATGAAGGCAAGGTCACACCTACAGCCTACATTGATCTTGCCAAAGCCTTTGATAACATTCCCCACTCACTAAGCTTGACACACCAAGCCTTATATCACTAGGTGGGGACAGAGGCATAAACACAGGGTTAGATTGGACATACTGCTGTCATACATTGAGACAGTTGCAGATGTCACTGGGTTTGTTGTAACATCCTTTATGAGGAATATGATGTTGGTAATACCAACAGATGTATTTACTGACTGCATTTCCCAGACTCCACAAGTGATATACCAAGGACACCAACTGTCTGATGAACACACAAAACATGACAGGCAGACATGTGGCCAGTCTGTGGACAGTGTGCCGGTGGAGAGGTATGTCAGAGACATATCACTGTGAGTTGCAACGTCATACATGAAATGCATGTCCACACAAACCATGTCAAGCTATCAAGCCACCATGTGTATAACAGCACTGATGACAGAATCTGTTCACAAATCTGGGAATATGTCCCCTATGTTGGTTGGCTGTCTCCACATGTCCCGTCCTGTGATGTATTTCCACCCACTGTATGTGAATCTGTAGGCCAGCATCTCTGTAATGTTCCCTCACACAGGCAAGGAAATTGGGCAAGGCCCACATTAAGGAATGTCCCATATTTCGGAACTAGCAGTAGTGTCCAGACCCACAGCACAATACAGTGTGGGCACCTACATAGTGGTATGGCCGTTGCAATACTTGACATCTGCATATCTGTACAGAGGACAGACATAAAGCAGGTAGCCAACAGATTATGCATTAGGATGAATGTATTGAAAGATACAAGTCTGAATCTGAAAGGTATGCTATTACTACATGACAGCAGTCCCCAATGACATGTCCATAGAACATAGTAGTCTACAGTTCATATCAACATATCACATCAATATCCAATAGGGGATACATATAAACATATAGCTCAAACACATAGACAAGATACTCAGTACTCAGAGTCCAGCTTTGCAAGCAGGGTTGTATGGTTCTAATACTACAATCTGCAATCGACTCTTACTTGAAAAAAACGCTGTTAAAAATACATAACATAATGATACCATATGTGTTAAACTATTTCTGTCCATCAGTGCACTGTAGCTGGTGTAACATGCAAGTGTGACTGCATACAACTTGGGATACTACACCTGTATGAAACAAATCCAATGAGTACAGATTGTGGTACTACCCAGGTATATCCAAGTGTCCCATACAGTATACTCACACCCTTGCTACTGTAATGACAGCACACAGAAGCATTTTATGTACAGGGAATTAAATGTAATTAAAATTAAAATTAATTAAACTTTATTAGTCTGGAATGTGATCACTGGTTACCAAGGCTAGGCTAGACTTAGCAGGTGTAACCATAGCTTAAATGTAAATACTAAGCAGATTTGCGCACTGGTAAGCAAAGCCTACACATTGTAATTGCCTGTACATTTAACCATACGTTAGCACCTCTTACCTTTGGGCAAACCCATGCAAACCCACTTAAAGCTGCTCAAAACTGCCTAAACCACTCTTTATCCAACAGTCCTTGTTCTGCCTAGCAAAAAAAAAACACCCCTTGTAAGTTTTGAACCTAGGACCTTGCACAATATAGCCTATGCAATTTACCAATATGCCAACTCAGCTGAATTGTATGTTTTCTCAGACATACCCTTCTTTACAGCCATTTATAATAGAGAAGAGACAAGTGTGCAATTAAGAAGGATTGGTATATATATATATATATATATATATATATATATATATATATATATATATATATATATATATATATATATATATATATATATATATATATATATATATATATATATATATATATATATATAAACATACATAGAGACAGTGAGATATGTAGGTAGATCCATATATGCGTACAGCAATATATAGATATATTAATAAATACTGAGGTGTACATATATGGATCTAGGACATTTTCTCGACTGACTTGACTTCCACTCAGCTCGAACAGAGAATCCACCAAATAAGTTTAAGGTGTTTAATATTCCAACACAAAAAATCAGTGGAAGTCAAGTCTGTGGATTGAGCGTGGTGGTGTTCTATTCATATTTTCTCGACTGAGCAAACGTCCAAATCGATAAAATCCGAACACAGTTTAAGGAAAGCGTTTTTATCGAAAAAGCGCTTTCGTTAAAGCGTGTGAAAAAAAAAAACACTTCATTGACATTTTAACAGGGGGGCTTCCCCCCTACACCCCCCATGTGGGGAGCTGTGCCCCACAGACCCCTCCTACTTTAATATTCTCCCTCTGAGAACACACTACAATGGGGAAAAGTGAAATTTCACTTACCCACACTGTAGTACAGCATCGGCAGCAGTCATACTTACGTGAAAGTGCTGCTTCGGTGAATAGCACTTTCACGTAAGTATGTCCGGCCATTTGGATTTCGGTCATTTGCTCTGTCGAGCACACATCCTAGATCCACACACACACACACACACACACACACACACACACATATATATATATATATATATATATATATATATATATATATATATATATATATATATATAGTTATATATATATATATATATATATATATATATATATATATATATTTACAAATATATACATATATATATATATATATATATATATATATATATGTCTATATATATATATATATATATGTGTGTGTGTGTGTGTGTGTGTGTGTGTGTGTGTGTGTGTGTGTGTGTGTATATATATATATATATATATATATATATATATATATATATATATATATATATATATATAGATATACACATGTCCCAAAATGCCCGTACAAACATATGCTGCTGATAGACCACCCACAACTGGGGCAGCATACACAGTTGGATACAAAAGCAGCCATGACACTCACATCTGTCCCTTCCCACATTCCAAATAAGTAAGTGAACAGTACACTGCTATAAAGGCATGATAGGCCATACACAATTGCCAGACATACAACAATCTCTTAACAAACCCAATAAAATGTCTGAATATACCAAAGAAAAATACAACTAGCCAGTAATTCACACATTTTTATTATACTCTGAAATCATGGCCAAAGCACTGAAGGAATAAACATAACCAGAAATACATGCCTTAATCTCAAGAAGCAATTGACACCTAATTACATAATTGAATAAAAAGCCTCCAATTACACTCATCATTTAACCCCCTATGGGATAAAGTATCACACTTAATATTAATACATTGAAGTCTGTACATAACAATTGTCCTTTTATGAATGTTTCATCACACTGAGGAAGAGATGTTTTCAGAAACAGTACCTTGAGACCCACTACTGTCCCCATGGTGTGATTTATTCAAATGTACAGCTATAGAACTGACATATATCAGTAATACATCTGACATGTTCTAACAGCCTAGTTTTAAAACGTGTTACTGTCTCCCACATAAAATATGTTACAAGACCATCCAAGAGCATTCCCTATACACCTACCTCTTGAATGTACAGACTTCAACATGTTTACCAGCCATTCCCGTCAGCAGGAATTACAGCAGTAAATAATGATAGACCAGTATACCTATCCACCTACTACTATATGACATCTGGACAAAGCCTGACATAATTGGTGGACAGAAGCCCAAATACACAGCCATGCATGAAATATTGCTGTTTTACACTGAGAAAGTTGTTGGTGTTACAGGGTTTGTTGTAATATATCTTTTCTGAGGGATATAAAGTCAGGAAAAAATGGATGTTATCATCTACATAATGCAATCACCAGAGCATGCTACTGATTTGTCAAGGATAACACTTGTCTGGGGAACAGCCCATACATAACAGGCTAACCTGTGGCCATTATGTGGATGGCCCTACAGTTGAGAGCTATGCAGAGACAGAACTTTGTCAAACTGAAACCCATGCAAAAGTAGCATGTGCAGACAAACCCTGTTAATCTAGCAATATTCCAAACATATAACAGCAATACTCACATTCTGCTCCTAGGTCATGAACCTTCCCCACCATTCATTTGGCTTGTCTCCACAAGTCTTGTTGTAAGAGGTAGTAGCCCACACAACTCCAGGATGTCTTCCTCACAAGTAAGGGAAAAGGCCAACATCCACATGGAGTACTCATTTACAGGACTATATTGCCATGACATTGGCTATTGGCAGAACTACAGCTGCATGCAATTAGGAAGTGGGGGACCCAAATAGGTGCACATGCCATCGCCTGGTCATGAGCATCACCTTCAAAAGCCATGCTGCCACCTATTCAAAGTAGCTCTATCCTTGTAGTGCACAGGGGAGAGAGAGAAATAACAAATGAGACATAAAGTGGAAAAGAGAAGAAAGAAAAGAGGTAAGTGGAACATGTAAGCAAGTAATTCAATCTAGTACTTGGTCTGTAATAATGAGAAATATGGTTTGGAGGAATATATGTCCTGACAAGACATGCCATACTAATGTCCTGCTAAACAGCTGCTATGGCCATAGCATCTGGCCCTCTCTGCAGTGGGAGATATCATAGATATACCTCTCAACTGTACAGATCCTCACAGAATGTCCACATATTACCATCATGTATATTTGTCTGTTCCTTCTGAGATCTGTACTTTACTGGCAAATAGCTGAGGATTGAAGTCATCAGGTAATGACAAAATCTTGAGTTTGAGACTCCGCATCCTTAAGAATATTCACTGTAATGCTTAATGTATCATTCTACAAACTTCCTATGTTTGCAGCAGGTATATTTAAAGTCTGTCCCTATTTATCCCCCCATCATTTTAGGCAATGTCCAGATGTGATGCTCTGAGAGGTGGGAACACAGCTCATGAGGCTGACTCACCTGTGAAAACGCAGCTGATATATGACAATTTCAGGGGTGTCTGTCAAACAATTGTGACTGTGCCACTGCTAGGCCAGTTAATGGGATGTTTAACATATCTATGTTACCTGTGATTATGAGTATGACACATGTTTGCCTTGTAAAGCTAAGACACCTATAGAGGGTGTGTGCATAGGAGAGTACTCTTGTAGCCGTGTGTTGAACTGCATGTGATACATTGACTTAATAACATTCCACTGTGCAATGTTCTGCTGGACAATAAGCACATGTGTGACTGATATCTGTAGTCACATAAACATATACCTGTGTTATGTCACACAAACCATTGGCAGGTCTGTGAGCAATGGCATTGTAACATAATACCCTACTTATGACTTTTCGACATCTTACAGGTTATCACAGTGATGTTAAACCCTACTATGCAATCAATGTACTAACATATGTGCAGCTATATTAATACTGTATCAATACTGATGTCCTCTCTGACACCCATTCATGTGTGCCATTGTCCAGATGTACTGCTGTAACAGGTTGAGAAGTATGCTTGAGCAGCAAGACTGTAAATACAGTGTTCCATACTTACATTCAATAGAAATGTATACCAGGTATCCCCTGAGCACATGTATGTATGCATATGTTCAGCTGGAAGACACAAAACTAATCACATAGGTTTCAAGCAGCCAAGTAAATATGTTGTGCATGTTGCACATGTGTGTTATATCAGTGTCAGTGCATACAACAAACATATATGTGTACAGCTACTGCTGGTTGCATTGCCCTGACACTGATGTGGGTACTGGAGTAGGCATGATTATTATGTATTAATCAGAGAAGTGTCCACATGTGTTATGTGCCTCTGTCCATCCCTACCACTACCAGCTATATCAAAACCTATATACAGTGGATATCACAAGTGCACACACCCCTGTTGGAATGCCAGGTTTGTGTGCTGTATGACAATCGGACTACAGATAGAAGAGCATTTCATAATGTTTCTTATCTTGAATATGACCCCTAACTTGTCAAATTCCATTACAATACAATCAAAGGTGTTTCTAGGTAGGTGAGTAACTATTGCCAAGGGAAGATGTGCCATGATGTTAGAGTCCAGACCAAGACGGAAGAAAGCTGTAACCATCTCAAGAGGTGCATACACAAGTTTAAGGGTGTGCACACTCATTCAACTGGCTCATTGTACTGAGTATTATTTCCATATGTTTTCACAGACCAGATTGTTATGTTTTCAATTGAATTGTACAGGCTAAATGTCACACTACTGGTGGGAATTATTATGAAATGAGTTATTGTGGTGACATGTTCCAATGACACAAATACCAGGCAGTGTATTGGGGTATGTACCCTTCATATCCACAGTAGCTATTTGGACATAGCAGTAGCTGGCATGTATATCCAGCCTCCACCAATGTAGAGTAATCCCCTTTGGTGGACAGTAGCAATACACAAACCACATAATAGGTTGCTACATTGGCTGTACAGGGACACATTAGGTGCAAGGAACAACTTTGAAGCAAGTCCACCTATATCTGAGCAAGCATGTAAGTTCACAGAAGACGTCCTGTAAAGCTGACTATGACTATGAATCAGACATATCCACACCACCAAGGACAATTGCAACCATGTCTCCATATATGTTGCAAGCCTCAGATGAAACAACACAATTCAACCTGTACTGGGGGTAAAGAACACCGCATACACACATGCCATGGATATAGGCAACCTGCATCACACAGGTTAGGTGGGAACATTGACAGCCTGTCCACCCCAGTTGTACATGGAGATATGCACATCAACCACACTCCTCCCCACAGCAAAAGTGAGCATGTACATATTGCCTTCTGATGGCAACAACAGCATATCTCCTTGGGTCATACTAACATCAGTGTCTGCCTCCTACATGAACTCAGGCATGTGCTCAGAGCTCCATCACACACCACAATCAAACACAGACCTGCCACCATACACACACCATCCACATGGAAGATGACCACTGTCAACCCTCTACATTGAAATGCATGGAGGATAGAGGATTATGCAAGCAAGTGTCCAACATTGGAGGGAATAAGATAGCTCAGGGACAGGCATGTAATGCAAGCTGCTATAGCCATGATAGTTTGGAGGTTTCTGGGGTAGTCTGGATTATATGCAAGTAATAACCACTGTTAATGTGCATTTTGACAACTGTGTGAGATCCTGTGACCATTTCCTGTTCATGTCTTCTAGGTAACATGCAGAGTGCTCACCTACCAGCATTCTTTGTTGGGGAAACAGACATCATCACCCAATATGTGATTGGACATTATGCCCTGTCATGTGGAAGGAGAGCAGAAGATGTGCGGGAGAGAACTGCCATGTGGAACAGTGTGGTCCACAGGGTAAATGATGCTGGACTGCACAGCAGAACTTACGTGCATGTGCAGCATCAGGCCACTGACCTCAAATGTCATGCCCATCAATGGGCTGCTGCTGTATCAAGGGACCGGTTAGACACAGGTGGGGGCACAGCCTTCCAGCCCCCACTGACACCCACCAAGGAGCTCCTCTCCACACTTGGGCCACACACTGAACGTACAGGCCATGATACTGAGGGAAGCATTGTGGAGGTGGATTGCACACACACACACACTGGATGAGGAGTGTGCAGGTAAGGGCCCAGTGGGGATTAGTAGACTAATGTATCAGACATACATGTATATGTATTGTACCTACATGCATGTGTCAGGTCTAATTGCAGTTGTGGATGGGGTTTTCTAATGCACAGAGGTGCACATCTATGGTGAGGACAGGACATTGTGTATTATTGCAGTTTGTACTGTAGATGTGCAGACATGCTGCATCCATCGTAGACCAAGGCCACATGTGCATCTGCTGACAATAACCCCCTCTCACAACTACCTAGGACCCTCTGGTCTGCATATGGGACAGCAGGCTGTAGCTGGTGGGTATTACATTTTCCTGGTGTTGCCTGGCAATACCCCAAGTGTGTGAAGTGCATGCAATTTACCATGCACACAACCATCAGTAATAGCTATATTGCTTTATGCAATATATATATATTGCTTGTTGTGCATGTTCACTTTACTGGAGTTAACTGTATTGCATCACAGTGGTCAACACTGGGACCTTCTGAAATGAATTAAACATTCCTGTAGCATACCCGACAATTTGTCACTGCCAAGACGTCTAGACAGAGGCCACCAAATTGTGCTGGACAAATGTCCTAAGGTAAAGTCATGCATGACACATTACTGGTATACAGTGGATATAAATTGTGTACACACCCCTCTTAAGATGCAAGGTGTTCCTATTACATACTAATTAGCAACACCATATGAGAGTCCACACCTCTTTCAGCCTTTAATGTGACCCACAACAGGTACAGTTCACTTGTAAAAACAAGCATCTTTACTCATGTATTGCACCTACAAGGCAGGCCACCTGTGAGGGTGGCAGACATCCTATCAGCATGATGTTCCACTCAGGTATGATACCTCATGCTGCCATATGTGTCAGTAGACTCACTGTGGCCTTTTTGGCTATAATATCACATGCATGGGCATTGCTAAGGCACACAGACCACTTCCGCCCATGTATAGGTTTCAAACATATGGATATTCCAGACACATCTGTACAGAGGACTGTACAATGGTTTAACCTGTTGCATGTGAGGCAGATGTTGTCACCACAATGTATAAAGTAATGTCAGTGGGAGGTGATCACCAGCTGTGTACGGTATATATATATATATCAAAATGGTATAAGCCACACATGATATGATCCTCACACACACACAAACAATTGCCAACATTAGGATTAGAACTCCTATCTAGGTCTTCCTACTAAAGTGCTACACAGCTATCAGACCCGCCATGGACCTTATACATTTCCACCTCTTCCAAAGGTACTTCTAAGTTGGATGACATCAACAGGTCTACTACACTGGAGTGAAGGGAAATGTAAAGGGTAGTATATAGATCAAAAAAGGTATGAGCCAGATAGTACATGATTCACACACACATACTCTTGCCAGTATTGGGATTAGAACTCCTGCCTATCTAGGTATACCTACTTTAGTGCTACACAGTTATGAGATGCACCACAGAGCTTATCTATTTGCAGCTCAACCAAATGTACTTCTGAGGTGGTTGACATCAACAGGTCTACTAAAGTAGAGTGAAGGGAAGTGCAAAGGGTAGTACACAGGTCAAAAATTGTATGAGTCAGATAGTACATGATTCACACACACACACACACACACACACACACACACACACACACACACACACACACACACACACACACACACACACACCTGCTAGTATTGAGAGTTGAACTCCTGCCTATCTAGGTATGTCTACTTTAGTGTTACACATTAAATGCACACACTACAGAGCTTACTGAATTTTCACATGGCGAAAGCTGCTGTTAACTGCTCAGCTGTGGTAAAGTATTAAAGGTGACAGACAGTCTGCCTTTTATTCCACCCGTACATCATGCTAGTTCTGTATTGCACTTTAACTAGCATTATGGCTTGGCATTTCACCAGGTTATTGTATCATGAAGTGTGGTACACCTGTGAGCCATCAGCAGTGCTCATTCATCACAGATGTCGCCCCAGTACTTACCAGTTATGTCCACCCCTCCTGACATGTTTGAAGGGTGGTTATCTGTGCTTTCATCCATTGACCTGGTGCACATGTCCATTCTGGTGCAATGTTGCAACCGCCGCATGTACACAGACAACCCTCCCCTCTAAATTCCAAACATTCAGACTTGTAAGGGTTACCCATATATCACCCAATGTGGACATATCACTCTCCAGCAAAAAATGGACTAGCAGGTCAAGAGGATACGATCAACACCTGCATCACACCATGTGAAACACATAGCTCACCGTGACACCCACTTTGACTGCTATGACATACAGTGAAAAGCCACACACCCACCTTCCCAGAGGCACTCAATGGACATCTGCCTAAACAGCACAGACCAGCAAGGCAGACACTCACTCAGACACCGCAACATGCCACATGTCAAGGGATACATATTTAACCTACAGTGTGCCCCCAACCTAAGCACCTAAGGCTAACTACCTTTCACAATACAGTGATCATGGGTAACTTAGTACTGAGGCACACATATCCCACTCACTAAGTTGAATATGGAGCAGGTAGCCAAATATCAATCACATGCCAGCATCTAACACATGACACAGAGAGTCATGTCACTCCACAACAACTATGAGTATCACTCCATATCCATGTGGGTGTGAATGAATTGGGACACACCTCCTTGGACTACATGACAGGATAGATGGTTGAACTCTCTATGTGGTTCAGGCAGGTGTGACAGTAGCCCTGGGCAGTGTACCGCTGTCACCCAGAATATTGCTGCGGTACTATCAACAGATGGTTGACTGCAACATTGGTTTATGTGTTATGTGTCATTCTCAGGTGATCCAGGGCCTCTCTGCCTGGGATGGCATGATTGCTAGAACCCAATGGCTTGCCATGTATGTCCTACATCTGTCACCGCTGGGTTGCCAGGTAATGGCTAAATGTTTTGTCACCCCTATGGTGCCTCATTGGGCAGTGTTCCTAATGTTATTGCCACCATAACAGCTACACATGTATGCAATCTGAGGGTCATGCTACTGAACAGTGGACATCTAACTGCCAGGATGCAGTCACTCATAGCAGTTGCTGGAGTGGAGGACACCTGTCTGCTGTAGTGGAGAGGTGGTCCACAGCAGCAGACATGCAGTATCAGGCTATGATACATTCCACAGCTGTCAGCCCCCAAACATGGATCACACCACACCTCCACAGGTGGTGTTGTCTCCATATTCATTATGGATAGGAACACCTCCAGACTAGCATCCCATCATAATGCATTTGAGATACATCCGGTACAACCGCTTTGGGGTAATGGCGCTATCTAGTCCTTAGCCTGCTATGGGTCCACATCTATGTCCCTAGACTGTCAATGCAGATTCCTCAACATCCTGCCATCTCTGATGATCCAATGCAACACTGACATATTATGAGTCTTCATCTACCCCTCCATCACTTGGGGAATGTAGCCAGTTGCCAGTACAGTGGCCCAACACTTCTGGGATTCATCAGTTCCAATGCCTAGACCAGCTTATCCTGACCCATGGTAGAGGATGCAACAGCCATGACCTGTATTGACCACTTAAATATGGGACCATTGCTCATCCCCAGATGTCAATCGCTGCATGGTGAGATTCACACAGGCTGTAATCAACATGGAACTCAACATGTCAGCCACACCCCCACAAAGATAACCACCTGGCAAAACCTCTCCAAAGCTGAGTTTGCAGCCATGAAAACAGGGGTGGATGTCTTCACTGTACCTATGGCAATGGGATGTAGCTGTATGACTGTGGAATCATACACATAGGCACTGTACAAACAGGTACATGAATGCATCATACTAGCCAGAGCCAACAGAACCCAGACACTGCCATCCAAGCACTGGGAGACAATGTGATGGTTCCCTGCCACTACTGTAGTGTACATCAGAAGGAGAACACTGTTACAGGGAAAGGTGGTGTCCCATGACTGTTGAATAACCTTATTAGCCTCAAACACAACTTTGGATCCCTCATAGAGTCCCCGACAGGCATCTATGGCAGCAGAGATGCAGCAGACACTGACAACAATCACAACAGTTGTTATAGTTACATCAACAACCTCCACAGCATTAAACAAAGTGCTGCGAGTTACTGCACAAAGCAAATACCTATCCTGAGACAACAGATATTGACCACAGTCTTGTCTACACATTCAGTGCCAGCTTTACCCCTCTCTTCCCCCACAAGTGAAGTGCTGAGTGAATGTGTTCTCACAAGCTGTATCCCATGTCTGTTCTATGCATTTGTGTGTCACCAGGATGTGGCCCTTCAGCAAGGCCACAGGGACATCCACCATGTCATAGGCAGGGTACAGTATGTGCACAGTAATTCACGGTCTGTAACACAGTGATTGCATATGCCTCAGATTATAGGTCTGCGGGTTGTACATAGGTACATGTTGATGTACAACATCTGTTGTAGAATGGAGAATGGTACATGTTCTGGTTTGGACACACCTCTGATTGCTAATAACCATAGCCACAGGGGATATTCATCAACCAAACACACTGGGACTACTACTTACACACACACACACACACACACACAAACACACACACTTGCCAGTACTGAGATCATAGGTACATTGCTTCATAGGTGTGTAGTAGGTGAATGGGCCTGAAGGCTCTACAAGGCTAGCCCAAGGGAATACCTTGGCATCAGGCCACATGACAATAGTCCCCGGTATGGTTCAGGTGTGTAGTCACAGGAGTGGTCCCCAGGGGTGAGTATTGTATTCACCATCCACTCATCCAGGTTTCTATTGTGGGTGGCCAGTGATGTGTACTGCTTCCCATGTATGTGATCTATATTCCATAACATGGACAGTGTCTGGGTTGTGCACATGTCCCACATGCATGTTCTTTGACATGTGGAAGTGTACCTGAGGTGTCTGGGGCATGTTGTGTGGACAGATTGGCATTTTCTGATGTAGCATTCCTGATGTCATTTGGTGAGACCTGGCTATGTAACTGAGGTCGTGATTGCACCTACATTGACGGTATGATATGGGTAGTCAGTGGAGTTAGTGGCGTCTGCCCATACAGGGCATGTGTAAAAAGTATGGTATTCCCTTTGTGGGATACGTTTGCTAACTCTACGGTTGTTGCAGGCATCCAGTGGGGAACATGGCTAAAGGGCCTCTGTACACATTTATTTGGCTATTAAGGGGCTGGAACAGGGTGACATGTCCTTTCACTTGCTGGATAACACACACTCAGTCAGGAGATGTAACACATCAAAGTACTTTCTCATGTCAGTGGCACTGTTGTGATCAACAGGCATGTAGTCCACTGCTATCACACTGTGGGTACTATCTGTGAGGCAATAGGTTCATAGGTTCATGGGTAAGTACTAGGCTATCTGTCTGAGGACATCTGTAAGCCTAGCCAGAATGTGTTGGCTTTTGTCACCCCCTTAGATTAGTTCTCTGTGCCTCTGTCCAGCAGAGCCATAAGTTCCCTGTGGCTCTGTCCAGCAGAGCCACTGCAGTGATCCCCAGGGTAAATTTTCTGTTTCCCATCCACTCGTCAAGTTTTCTCTTGAAGAGTGTTAGTGAGGGGCTCTGCCTAATGTAGATTGGAATCCTGTTCCAAAGCATGGGGAGTCTCTGGGACAGGAATCTATCCCTCCAGCACATCCTATTTATCATTGTGGTGAGGTTTAGATCCCTAGAGTGTGCGTCTCTTGGGGATTTGTTTTTTTTTTTAGGTGGAGCATGTCCATCAATTCTGGGTTGGACATGGCCTTGTATGTCAGGCAGAGATCACCTCAGAGTAAGCGGTATGCAACTGAGTACAGTCGGAGTTTCTTCAGTCAGGCTGCATAGGGCATCTGTTTGAGGACAGTAATCCTCTTGGTGAGGTATGTTTGTGGTCTTTCCAGCTGTTGCAGGTGTCTTGTAAGGTACATCCCAAATGGGGCATTGTACTCTATGATGGGTCCAATGAGTGATGAATAGAGGGGCGCAATAACCTCTTTTGTTCTAGATGTGAACCCTTTTGTGATTAGGTAGGTGACATAGAAGGATTTTCTAACCACCTTGGCAATATGATTATATGCAGAGGAACTGCCAATATAGTGGTTGTTGCCTAGTCAAGTGTGCTTGTGTATGCTATGTTGGTGGAGAGTGGTCTCTGAGTAATAGAAGGGTTGCCTATGCTGTCCACTAATCCATACTGTCACATTTAGGCCTCTGGATTGTTTACACCAACCTCTCTGATGTTTGACATCTGTTGGCCTTGTAATGTGGACATTGTGACATATACTAGGCCCTCAACATAATAATTTAGCAAAACCTACACTCAAATGGATCCTGTATTACACAATCACACCAACCCCCACACAGGATAGGATCACACACACACACACACACACACACACACACACACACACACACACACACACATACACACAGTTTAACAGTTATCATGTCTTGGATTGGAACTCCTACCTAACTAGTTTGCTACATTACAGTATTACACAGTTATTGCGAGCACCACAGAGCTTACATAGGTTCATAAGTTCATAGGTAGGTACTAGGCTATCTGTCTGAAGGCATTTATAAGCCTAACCAGAATGTGTTGGCTTTTGCCATCCCCTTAGATTAGTTCCCAGTGCCTCTGTCCAGCAGAGCCATTGAAGTGATCCCTGGGGTAAACTTTCTGTTTTCCATCCACTCATCAAGGTTTCTCTTGAAGAAGGTTATCAAGGAGCTCAGCCTAATGTAGATTGGAATCTTGTTCCAGAGCATGGGAAGTCTCTGGGACAGGAATTTATCCCTCCTGCATGTCCTGTTTATTGTTGTGGTGTGGTTTATATCCCTGGAGCAAGTGGCTTGAGGGGATATGGTTTTCTTTAGGTGGAGCATGTCCATCAGTTCTTGTTTGGACATGACCTTGTATGTCAGGCAGAGATCACCTCTGAGTAGGCGGTATGCAACCAAGTACAGCTGGAGTTTCTTCAGTCGAGCTGCATGGGGCATGTGCTTGAGGGCAATGATCCTCTTGGCTGATATGGCTGAGATTTGGCCGATGGTTTATTTCAAGGTGACTGACATCAGCAGGAGTGCTAACATGGGCAATGGGAAGTGCAATGTGTGTGAATGGGCCATACACACACACACACACACACACACACACACACACACACACACACACACACACACACACACAAACACACACATACACAAACACTCACACACACACACGCACACAAACACACACACACACGCACACACACACACACACACAAACACACACATACACAAACACTCACACACACGCACACAAACACACACACACACGCACACACACACACACAAACACACACTCAGTCACACACAACTTTACATTTGACAGGACTGAGTATACAAATGCTACATGAATACTGATTTGTACTATTGTGTTACACAGTTATTACAAGCACAACAGACACTATAGGGCTGAGGGTTACCAAAAGGAATGTCCACAATGATTGACATCAGCACATCATGTGATATCAGCCAATTGGATGTGTAGTTGGTGGGACAGGCCTCATAATGGATTTCTCTCTGTCACTGTCTGTTTCTTCCCCACATATTTGTGTGCGTGTATGTTTGACATATTACAGTATGTTTGCTTTGGATATGTGTGAGTATTCCTATCCAATGTGTGTATGAAGCATAAATGGCATACAATTTGGTGTGTGTGCATAGACATCTGCGAATGACAGATATGTATAGTCCACCATGTTGTCAGACATGGGCTTCATTTCTCTAAGTGTAGGAGCATGCTCAGTATGAACTTCTGTATTGAGTGTGTGAATCCATTCCAGGTAGGGTTGTACTCCAGTCCTGTTTCTGCAGGATATCTGTAGATAGGTTGACAATAGGGAGTCACAATGGGCGACAGATAGGGGGATACTGTAACTATTGCTGTCTGTGCTGCTTGTGTTACATGGTTGGTGTTAGCAGACATATTTAGACATGTGTACTGTTTTACACTGTGATGTATTATGTCATCAACTACTGACAGATATAATTATTTGCTCACAGTTATTTCCTGGGAAATACAAGATGAATGAAGCTAAGTCCAATATTGTAGTCCGCAGCCTACACATTCTTGCACACTCATGCCATTCTGGAGGAGTATCTACAGACACTTGCTAATGGGTCTGTGTAAATGGTCCAGCACCTTGGTAGTATGGTGGCTGAGGAACCCCTTGTTATACATATATTAACTTAACAGAATGGCCATATCCTACTGTGGCCATACCTCTCAGCTGTACCCAGGTTACCCAGATGCAGGGCTCATATATCTGGTGAGTTCCCCTTCACATTGTCTTCACATTGTGGTTTATGAGCAGGTTTGTAGCCACCCATTACTGGGTTTGCAGGCAGGGGTAGTATGAGCACACATCAGAGTTTCAGACTTCACACACTTCATGACCTCCATGCTTCTACACCCCCCACTCTGTTATTCTATACTCTTCCTAACGTTATGCAAGTGATATCTGAGAAGTATCCCTATAGTTGGCCCTTCATCCCAGCAGTATTTAGGGGTTGGTCCATAGTTCATGCAGTAGGACATGGGGGGCATGCTACTGGGATTTGTCAACATGGTCTTGCATTTGTGTTCTTTTGACTGTTAGTTGGGACCCCATGAGATACCATACATTGGCACTACAGGTGAGGCACAGGCCTTTGATAGAGGACTGTAGGCCATTTGGTAGTGATGCAGACCATATGTAGTAGGCCAGTGCATTCTGTTACTCCTACTTTCCCAGGCTGCAAGCCAGTGGATTCCCCTGGCGTGACAGGGAAAGTGTGCGAGGTGTTAATGGCAATAGTTTCTGTCCATATTGATCCATTGGTCTGGATGCAGGCAGGGTGTTGCTTACAGGTAGGGACATACCTTTATAGACATCTCTTCAGCATGCTGCATTCTGTGGGTATTCCCATACAGAAGTGGGGTCGTACTATACTCACTCCCAACAGCAAGGATATGACCTGTGATAAACCTGTGGCTGATGGTGGGGTGAGCTGAGTGTATGTGTGATATGGAAGCCACTTTCAGCTGACTCACATATATACCTGGGACATTCCCCTTATGCTGCCTTGTGTGGGGACATAGGGAGTCTCTCATTACTTCATAACTGTGCCTTTTGTGGTGTGCCAATGATTGGCCAGACTACATCAGTATTCTATACTGCACGGACAACTAGTGTGCTGCTAACCTGTATGCACAATTCCAAAGTTGTGTGCAGTTGACAGTTACATTTTATGCATTCTGTCTAGGGTGCTTCCACCTGTGTACTCTGTGTATGTCTGGGCCCACATTCATGGCATGTCCATCTTTCAGATGGTGACAGATATTGACATCTGGACAGTGAGTATGGATGACTGCTGACATGGGTATTGATGAGATGCATTGTGGTTGGCACTGCAGTAGTCGGAACATGGCCCCTGTCATCAACAGTACTGGACATAGGCCACCAAGACACAACCCCCATGCCTACATGCTGACCACTTCCAGACAATATTGAACACACAACAACCTAACACACAGACCCCTGCATATTGTACACATGCAACAAGCTATCCTGTAGATTGGGCCAGCTTGGGTAAACTGTGATCCATTAATATTACTCCTCACACTTACATGTTACTGCATTTCTACATAGGATTGTGTGGAGACGGGGCAAACCTGATGACTTTAAACATTCGCTATGACTGTACTAGTATTTTAGGTACTCTGCTGGCTTCCATTTCATACTGTATTCTGACCTATCATGGAGAGGCATATCAGTAGAGTACAGATCGTAGGTTTTATTGACCTACATTTCAGTTTCAGACTTCTTACCGTTCAGAACTAACATACAACTGCCAGACCTGTTCTAGTCTGTCTGTGTAGTTCTGGAGGGGGGCTGTTCACCCTTGCCATCAATTAGAGGCTTTAGGACAGCCTTTCTTTATGATCATCTACATCTGTCCTGCTGGTTGAGGCTGGTGGTGGGTATGTGAGCTTGACTGACATGCATGTGGGTGTCCTACGGACACACATTTGGGCCACCACATGTACTGCAGTGGGATTTGTCACCTTGTCTAGTACTACCTGGTATGTTGACACCAGTATTTGTTATGGATTTCATGCTGCCCATATAGGTGTCCACTATCTGCTGCCATCCCATTCAACCACCTGATTCCTTTGCATGCTTGTGTCCATACCATAGATACAACTATCAGTACATATGACTCCATTCAGTAATTGATAGGAAGAGTGACTTACCTTGTAGCTGGGCCAGTATTGAGAAAGGTGCTGGAGGGCTTACTATGTCAGATGCACATAGTACACTCCCTATACATGGTAAAGCATAGGTAGTGTCATGTTTGGCATCCCTTTTACTGTATATGCGAGTCAGAGAGAGGTGTCATTCTCTGGGTCCCTACCATGTCAGTGTATGTGCTATGCATTGCCACTTTGCCAAGGTCTGGGCATACTGGGCATGACTCCTTCTGCCTACATGGGCAGGCTCAGGTAGTTCTTCCTCTGAGTCACTCTGTGCCTGTGATGGCCTTGGCAATGGTGGGGAGCTGTGTGGCCCTGCCCAGTGCTGATCCTGCTGCAGCTGTTTCTGTAGGATCATATGGTGTAGCATGGTACATATTATGAACATTTGTGTACATGTAGCTGGAGAGTACTGCAAGGCTCCACCGGATATGTCCAGGAAGTGGAACTGTGACTTGTGCTTCCCAAACACATGCTCTATTATGATTGTGGTTTGTGAGTGTGCCTCATTATGGGGTCTTGTTCAGGTGTGTGTGCATTTCTGAGGGGTGTCATCAGCCATGGCTCCAGTGTTTAGCCAGCATCCACCACTAGTTGGCCATATGGGATGTCCCCACTGGCAAATGACTGGTACAGCTGTGTCATATACCAGATGTGGGAGTCGTGATAGCTTCCAGGGATGCCAGCACATACATTCAAGATAATGCCCTGGGAATTTCACACGACCTGGCAGTTGATGGAAGGGAAGCCCTTGCAGTTTATGTAGATGCTAACCCGCTCGCCGGGAGGTGCTTTGATGTGTATGTGCGTGCAGTCTATAACACCCACTACCTCAGGGTATTCTGCTACTTGGTGGAAGAGACGCATATTGCTGGCCAACGCCTCACCAGTTTTGAGGAAATATAAGTGCTCACTGACATGTGCTGACATGGCATCCAGGAACTGGTGGAGTACCCTGGATGCCGATGCCTGTGAGAACCCAATGATATCCCCAGTTGCCCTTTGGAAGGTACATGTGGCTAGTATTCCTAAGCCTACACATACCTTGGTATCCACTGTAATGGGTTCACCTCTGTTGGTTCTGTGTGTGAGATGGAGCTGTCACAGCTCAACAATTTGTTGTAGAATGTCCCTGTCCAACCTATAGTGGTCCACTGTCTCCAGCTCATGTAGCCCCTGGAAGGTTACCCTGGGTCTGTACATTCTTCTTCTCCTCCTCACTGTGGGATGGTCATCAGCATTCACATCCTCACCACCCTCCGCATGTTGCACATACTAATGTATGAGAGTGACAGCACTCAGGTAAAACTTCCCCATCTGTGTACACCAGTAGTGTAGAGTTTGTGGTAAAAAAACAGACTGAAAGGTGTTTGCATAGTTTATAATAATGTGCTGGGCTGCTGCCTGTGTAATTGGCTGATTCTGATAAATTTCACCTGTCAGCTATGCCAGTTCTCCTTGATTGCCTTCCTACTGCTGTTTTCCCTTTCCATTGCTTTTCTGTTTAAGCCCCAAGGTGTGCTGAGCAAACCCAGTGCTCAGATGTGAACAGAGCTGCTATTTCCTGTTTTTTCTTTTTTTTAAAACCTGATGCGTGGCATGCAGACCCGTTTAGGAAATGTAAACACTGCTAGGCAGCCTCAGACACACCCCTTCATTAGCTGTGCTTAGCTAATGGCAAACATGGGCCACAGAGCTCTTATAAGCTTACATCATGCATGACACATCCCCTTATGAGATCATCCACTTTTAAACTTATACAATGGTGTTGCTGCACCTACACGGTTGGGTGAAAGCTAACACTGAGAGGAAATCTGTGATTCAGTATCAATCCCCCCATTTGCATAAACCAGAATACTAATTCATAGTTACCACACTCACACTGAGCTTTCCCCCTTAGCAACCACTGTTCCCTGGTTTTGTTGTCTTATGCATGCCATTGACTATTATGGCAAAATGCTGATTTGGGTATAAAAGCTTATTTCCTCCCTTTTTTTCTTATTTTCGTGGCAATCCCATTTGCACACTGCTGTCCTCTGCTTAAATGGCCGAAAACGGCCAAAACAAAAAAAATTGCAACTATTTTTCATGCCAATGGCCATATATTTGGCCATTGGCATGCCTACTACATTGAATACATGCTTTCTTTTGAGCCGTCATGCCTCCGTTTTGTAATTTGCAGAAATGTATTTGGTCAGTAACCAAATACATGTCTGCAGGTTACACTATTCCTGCACAGATGCCTAGTTTTCACCAGCAAATGAGGTAATTAGCATATAGCAGTGGTGTCCGTGCAGGAATAGTGTAGGTGTGCTAATGCATGTCTCGGGGGCTCGTTCCTGGATTGCTTGTCGGCTATATTGCATGCAGCAGCTCTTTCACTATTCAGGCATTCCATGCAGAGCTTGCTGAATCCAGGGAAATGTCATTAATAATTGTATACAGTGTATCAATAATGAGCAACTGTAATTTTCTGTGTCCTTTTTCTGAATAATTTGGCATTATGCAAAAGCATTATGACTGGATGGTGTAGAGGTGCAGCAGTTGCATTGTTACCTCACAGCAGGATGTTCTCTGTTTCAGTTCTTGACTTGGGTGCTTTCTGTGCAGAGTTTGCATGTCCTCCCTGCATTCATGTGGGGTGCTCCAGTTTTCTCCACGTTACAAAGACATGTGCCTGCAGTGTTTCCGCCCAGTCCTCTGCTGAAAATTGGCATTGTTCAAAAGTTGGACCTTCCCGGTAAATAAATGTTAAATAAAATAAAATAAATAAATGTTTTGCACATACAGTATGGTAGTTGTGATGTGTCAAGCATGTTAAAAGAATGAATGTCTCAGGTTAATACTGTTAGTGCCCTGCTCATTGCTAGATATATCCCTTTATTGTGTTAGTTTTTACTTATATTTTTGTATATATATATTTTTTAGTTTTATTTGTTTTCTAAGACAGACTTTCCCAGTAAACAAATGTTAAATAAATTAAAATAAATAAATGTGTAGCACATATGGTAGTTATGATGTCGCAAGCATATGTTAAAAAAATGAATGTGTCAGATTAATACTGTAAGTGCCCTGTTCCTTGCTAGATATATCCTTTCATTGTGTTAGTTTTTACTTATATTTTTGCATATTTTAGTTCTATTTTTTTTTATTTCTTTCTTTTTTTTTTTTTTTGCCATTTGTATTTGTGAACCACTTAGCAGGAGGCAAACATGGTACACGGCTGAAAGCAAAAGTTAAAAATGTAATTTGGACTGCAGTCTGTAGCACAAATAAGTCTGTTGCTGCTGCATTGCTGTCTGCACTTTTCAGAGTACTGAGTGAAGAAAATGCACCTATCCACCAACTATGTCTGTGGCGCAAGCTGTAAATCCATTGAGCTGGTAGTAAAAGGAGAGACAGTAAGGGGGGAAATCTAGAGTATTGATAATTTTGATTATGGTGTTAGATGAAGTGCTGGCAAAAACTTGGGCCATGAACTGAGCATTCTATGTCTTTGTGACAAATGGTGACTATATATTACCTATAGTCCTTGTGAATTGCTGTCACCATTTTTTATAGGAAACTCGACTATTAATTTTGTAAATAGCAACATTTGCTATGCATGACATCAAAAATGACAGCTTCTAAAGTGTGAAACAGAAATTAACTAACATGATAACTGTGCAAGCTATGTAGCATATATTATAGATTATTTATCCATATAGCTTTAGTATTTGTCATAACATTAACAGATTTCCCTTTCAAAGTAGATCATTATCACCTGTATGTGGTATGTCACAAATGAGATGATATCATTTTTTGTGTGTCTTCTTGCAGAATAATTATCATTACTTGAAGGTGTGATGATGTGTAACACAAATAAAACTTCTGATGTGGCAAGCCAATGTTCAAAGTTTGACTGTGTAGTGGCACAAGAGCTCTGTTTATTGACAGATTTCTGTTTTTTGAATTTATATATATATATATATATATATATATATATATATATATATATATATATATAGTTACACCCGTGCACCACTTGGTAATGCAGAACAATATTTCACATCTAGAGGCAAAAAAATGAAAAAAATAAAATGATTTGGGTTGCCTTCTGTAGTGCAAATGAGACTGGGGCTAGTGGTTGAGAGAAGAAAATGCATCTGTCTGCTACCTGTCACTGTTGCACAAGGTTTAACTGATGTGCATTTAGAAGAAGAAGCCATGTAATGCAGGTTCTGAATCCAGTTAACAGATAACGTTTAATAAGGGGACAGAATGACATTTGTTGCAAACATTTATTAGGAATGTAAAAGTAAATACAGATGAGCATCATAAATATGATATTTACAACACATTTAAGTCTAATATAATGTGTGTAGTGTACGTTAAACATGACAGTAATAATAGTTAAATGCATAGGTATGATGTGCACAATATATATATATTTTTATAATTATTATGACACACATTACATACAATTATGTGTACAGGCACTATGTCATGTTAAATATACATGGAATATACCCCAGCATACATTACTCAGGTCATGCAATTCCATGGGCATGAAATATATAGAGAAACACAAATACAGTCTTTTACAGTAAAATGTCATTCCATGACTGCTTAAAGACATACACAAACAGGCATCTCTTTCATACATCTCCATTAATTTTCATATTAGTATATCTCAAATTAACACTAAAGAAGGAAGTTATACTGTGGCACTGACAGCTAATAAACAAAGGTTAACATTTTATCCTGCTTTTCTTGTGGGTTGGATTCCCAGTAGTACTATTCAATGTAAGTCCCAGCAGCCCAGAATGTCACAGGTCATGCCAATTTACTTCCTACCAGCAATGATTATAATAGAAACCATAAAGCATCTCAGTGTATAATATTGGAACACTGAAATTGCCAAATCTCACTGCCATATTTCAACCTTCATTGCTTTTTGATGCAGTCATTACCAATGTGTCTGCCAAGCCATTTTTGTGCTTTTAATCACACAAATGCAGCTACCAAGGCTTTATGTCTTTGCACACAGAATGTTGCATGTGAAATTTGAATTGGGTGCCATAACTCCAGGTGTACTTCTATAGATGTGTCTGGCAGAGGTGAGGATAGCACCCCATTTAAAGCATAAAGGTGGGTACAAAGGAGTCCAGTATTTCTGTGGCAGCCCTTGTCAAGCACAATAGATGAAGGCTGCTGCAAGGGGATTATGTCAGGTTTCAGTAAAAGGCTGAGTCTCAGAATAGCTTGGCCAAAACTGTCACCAGCGCAAATGGCATAGCATGAACTGGGGAACAATGCTGTTATTATCACAGTGACACAAACAGGTGGAAGAAGGACTTCCTCAACCAGTGGATGGATGACTTTAAGACTGCTGAAACCCTCTCTGTTGTGCAAGTATAAGAACCCATCAGCAGCCAATGATATAGCTTGGATTAGCCAGAAAATATATTTATCAGTTATGCTTTCATTATTCTGTACAGCTGTGGAAGATATTACCCTGAAGCATGAGAAGCATCTGAATAGACTGCATCACATCAGAGAGGTAAAGGGTAAGTAAGCATCAGGTAACAAATGCAAGCCTGATGATACTTTTCACGCCATCAGTCCATATCAGCATGAGCAGTCATACCTAAGCTTTATATAAAACATAAATGCCTCTTTTAATAGCTCTTGGTGTTTGAATTAGGCGATGAATACATTATCTTAGCTGTGTGTGGGTTCAAACCCAGCAGCAGAACAGCTTTTATTACAGGATAGTATTTCTGAAGTCATTACTGCAATATTAAATGTCATTAACAATTCAGTTTTTGTAACTGGAATTATTAACTTGGAGAGCAAATATCTGATATGCCAAACTCAAATAAATGTTTCCATTTCATATATAATAGCATGATTTATTTTATGATGCATTAATACCTGCACATCATTATCTGCATATGGCAAAGGTGAACATATTTATGTGTCATATTTGTTTATGTATTAAAATAATAATTTGACATGCCATAGATCGTATTCTCTGTTTTACCTCTCCCAAATCTCTCTCTCTCTTTTTATATTACTTGTTTTGCTATACATTGCTGCTGACACAAAAATGACAATCAGCACAGGGAGCTAGACTGACCAGTGGAGATTGGCCTTCCATACCTCCACAGATGACTGCAGGGACACCACCACAGGTAGCACAGAAAACCCCCATGTGTGGGTCAAATCCTGATAGTGTTGTCTCCACAGCTCCTGCTCTACTTACTCAAATTGCATCAGATAGCTCTGTTCCATCTGCTGGTGCAGTGGTGGCTGCCATGAGTAGTACTGGAAGCAGAGACTTTGTCACCTGTGAGGAGTTGATGTAGGATATAATGGAAAGGAGACTCAGTTCCAGGATTGGCAGAGTTGAAAAGGTTATGTGTCAGATTAAAAAATCAATGCCAAGTCCAGCAGTGACCCATGAAACTGAGGCAGGAGATAATGATGACATGTCTGAGTGTGAGGACTAGATCCTCACTGTGCTCAAGCTGGATGTGGATGCCCCCTCTGGATCCCGCTACCAGTCCTCAATTGTGGTGCCCCCAGTCTTCTGTGTCCATCACCATCCCTGTCTGTCTAGTATGCCCTGTATTATCTGTGCCTGCTACCTAACCTACCCTACCTACCTGACCCTGCTATTCCTAAGCACCTTCCCCAAAAGTCCTTTTCTCTAACCGAAAAAAATGGGTAACTGTTCCACAAAAAAAAATCACTGCCATACATAGTATTCCACTTTGCCTATGTGTCTTCTTGACACATTTGATTTGGAACAATTGCCTATATAACATTATTCTGTTGTTGTCACCCATCCCTGTTATGGCGAGTCTCCAAATTCATCAAATTCTGAGTTCAATTCTGTGTTTATGTTGTTAAGAAGTGGATAGCTATGGTGGTCTCCTACCCGTTATCTGCAAATTCCTGTATTATTTTCCTTGTGTCCTCCCGTCTGCTTCACCCCATTTTCACCACTATTCTGTCAACACCTTTTTCACATATTTAATCTGTTTAAAAAGAGAATTACACACACACACACACACACACACACACACACACACACACACACACACACACACACACACACACACACACACATGGTCAAAAATGGCCCATTCACATTTTGTCCTCAGCATTGTGTGTCATTTGGCATCAAGCACCAGTGCTGAGTGAAGATGAATGGTGTTTGATGCCCTGTGGTAAAATATAGCGAGTTTTTGCCATCACATGCACTAGTCCAGTTATTTTCATGCAAATGTGCTTAAACCAGATGCAATATAGGAATACAGAGTAAATGCATTACTTTAAAATGGGTGCTCTAACAGTTATTAGAGTGCTGAATGCAAGGAACTAAGAGTTCCTATGTGGTATGTTAAGATAACTGGCATGTCTGCAGAATGCTGTTTTTGCATAATATCAAGGGTTCTAATCCAGAAGTATGTCAAACTCTTACTGACTGTTTTTATATGACTTTATTGTATTGACCCATCATTATTCTAATTCTTTGTTAATCTGCTTGATCCAATTTGGGAACACTTCATTGCAGAGTTTATGACAGAATAAGGATGACGACAGTAACACATGATAATGATGTCCAGAAAAGGCCCGAAAGCAGAAATATTTTCCATCTGCCTGCCTCTCGTCCTCCCCTTCTCTTTCTCTCTCGCCCTTTCTGTGTTATCAGTCCGTGTCATCTACATTTGTTTGATACCTGGAACTGAGCAACAATAGTAACTAATGGTAAATGGCTGTTAATGTCTTATGGCAAAATCTGGTGAATTTTTTACTTAGACCACACTACTACAGTTATTTCCATGCTAATATGCTTCAGTCTGCTGCGCTATAGCAAAACACACTAAAAGGAACAAAGTGTGACATCATTACTCTTACAGATTGACTGCTGGATGTCACATACACCCTGTGGGTTGTTACAATTGATTTAACTGTGATGAAGACAGATACCTACATTCTCCCTTTCTTTAACCTATTGTCAGTGCCTCTAAAAATGTATGATTTTTAACATAATAAAGAATGAGTTCCTATGTGATGACCTGGTCACCTGAGAAAAGATAAAATGATGACAAGTTCTTTAAAAATCAAAGTGAATATATTTTAGTGATCTAAATGTTATTAACGTGATCGCAAGCAACCAACTCAGAACATATTCTAACTTTGGGAAGAAAATGGCAGTGTGTGTGTGTGTGTGTGTGTGTGTGTGTGTGTGTGTGTGTGTGTGTGTGTGTGTGTGTGTGTGTGTGTGTGTGTGTGTGTGTGTGTGTGTGTGTGTGTGTCTGTGCGTGTGTGTGCATGTGTGTGCGTGTGTGTGTGTGTGTGTGTGTGTGTGTGTGTGTGTGTGTGTGTGTGTGTGTGTGTGTGTGTGTGTGTGTGAAAGCAGTTGAATTTCTATCACTTGTTCATAGTAAAATGATTGTAAGTACATTAGGTTGGGGTGCTTATGTGTGTGGGATTTAATGAGTGCCTTGCTATAGGTAAAATTCCTGGTACTTAACGTTACAACCACTTTCCAAATGTGGATTCACAGGCCAGTTGTAAATAAAAGCTCGCTAAGAGTTTGAAAACAAGTTCACATATAAATATTAACAATTACTTTTCTTTTGACAAAAGTAAACTAAGGACCACCTGCCACACATTTTAACTCTCCGTGGTTTTGCATTTTGTTCTTGTTCTTCAGAAAATGCATGTTGATACAAAACATGTAGCTCTGCTTTATATATATATATATATATATAGAGAGAGAGAGAGAGAGAGAGAGAGAGAGCTCAAACCCCTCAAGCTATTCTACCCCCTTTCAGGAACTGCCCCTCGGGTATTTTTGTGCTATGTACGAATGTCTACAGCATAACCTTTTGGGCTCTGGGACCCCATGGAAATGCCCCCGGACATCCATAGATGAAGCATTTTAACGACAGACCATTCACTATTTTCCTATTTATAATTTTATTGAAATGTTTTATACTATACATTTGAATGTACTTAAAACAAATACTTTACTCTTCATGATAAAACTGGCCTGTGAAGACACATTTGTCACATGGTTGTGATATGTAAGTGCCAAATTCCTTTCACTTTTTCTCTTTTAGCTTTTGCTTCCCAGTCTGCAAAACAAGAATCCCCAAAAACAATAGGACTTGAGCCTATTCATTGGTCAGACAGAAGAGGCCCACCACTAGATGGGATGTCAGCCAACCAGATTTAGCAATTATCCAGGTAGGCCTGAATGTTTTTTGTCCCCGATCCTGTAGCACAACATCCATGGGTCCTTTTCGAGAGGGATATTTCCCCTGTCCTATAGTCTGAGTGTCTGACATAAGCCCCATCGAACTGAAGATCATTTTATTACATTAGATTGGATCATTCTAGGTGCTTTACTTGGTCCCTAGGTAAGAAAACTGTCCATTCCCTAAGTTGCTTCACAGGACACAGAACTAAGGGTTCGGTTGAAATTAGCCCCACCCCTCCTAAGGTGACTGGCGTATGTGTCTGCATCACTACAGAGGACTGCATTGCATCCAATCTATGCCTGTAGATATCCATGCATGCATACCAGAGGCTACCATCTCTGGCCTGGCAGAAACAAACACATATCCTCAGGCAGTGTTGGAGAGTGCCTACTCTCAGTAGACAAGAGATGTACGGTAATCATCCAAATGCACAGTGTAAAATAAAATAAATAAATGTACATAATGGAGATGCATGCAACAGGCACTTTATTTCATATAATCTTACATCCATTGCATAATTTCTTCTATGAGTAAGGCAGTAAAGACACAAATGTGGTTTATATAACATCAAGCAATGACATCTGAAGCAGCCAGCTTAAAGAATACTTGACCAGGCACATATTTGATCGGACTAATGCGCTAACAGTATTATATTCTAAAAAGTGCTTACCACCCATTTTTCTTAAAAATTTGTACAAAGAGTTTAAACATTTTTGCATAAGGTAAAAGTATAGATAACATAAAAAATAATTATCCAGTGGAAGCAGAATTACTTGAATTAATGTAAACAACTACTGGGTTTTCATTATTACCCACTGCACAATCCTGTGTTTGCTCCTTTATTCAAGCATGAACTTGTCCTGCAGCTTTGCCAATGAAATTTTATTTACATTTGCATTTTATTACATGCACCACCGTGGTACTAATGCAATAATAAACAGATTATGCTTTAAACAGATCCACTGATGTTATCTTAGACATCTAAACAAGCAGACTTGCACACAATGTGATTTTTACTTGTATGAGTACCAAGCAAAGTTTCAGAGGTAAGAAGAAATGTGGAAATGGAAGTTTCAAACTAACTACTGACCAAACATTTACCCTAACATTTGACTACACCACGTAACTGTAGGCAAGGTGATCAGGCCACCTGTCTCCTCCAGAATGCTAAGCTGTTAACAGGTGCTCAATTGCATGTTTTTACTGCAACTCTGTGCATTACTCAAGACTGCTTGTTGATCCAGTTCAAATGGGTCACAGTCAAAGCTTTGTCTCTCTGTACCATAGGTTCATAGGTTCATAGGTTCATAGGTTCATACTAGGCTATCTGCCCTAGGGCATTTATAAGCCTAGCCAGAGTATATTTGGCTTTCGCCACCCATTTTAAATTAATTTTGCTATGCCCTTTTTCAAGGTTAGTATACTGTGCCTCTGTCTAACAGTGACACAGAAGTGATACCCGGGATAAACCTACGATCTCCCATAAACTCATCAAGATTCCTCTTGAAGAGATTCAATGAGGGACTCTGCCTAACCTGGACTGGGATTTTATTCCAGAGTGAAGGGAGCCTCTGGGTTATGAATCTGTCCCTCCAGCATGTCCTATTTATTTCAGTGCTGAGGTTCAGGTCTCTCGAGTGTGTAGCTCGATGGGATTTGGATTTTTTGAGGTGCAGTATGTCCCTTAATTCCGGGTTGGACATGGCTTTATACATCAGGCACAGGTCACCTCTGAGCAGGCGGTATGCCACTGAGTAGAGCTGGAGTTTCTTTAACCGGGCAGCATATGGCATCTGTTTGAGCCCTTTGATCCTCTTGGTACTTTTGGGGTCTTTTCAGTTGCTGCAGGTGTTTGGTAAGGTACATCCCAAAAGGGGCATTGTACTCAATTATGGGCCTGATGAGGGATGAGTAAAGAGGCTTGATGACCTCCCCTAATCTAGATGTGAATCCCTTCATGATTAGGTGGGCTATATAAAATGTTTTTCTAACCACTTTGGCCACGTGGTTGTCAAATGAGAGATTGCTATCAACTTGGGCCCCAGGTCCCTAATTACTTCTTCTGTACTTAATGGATTACCACCTATGTGGTAATTTGTGGGCACTTTGTTTTTGCCAAAGGGGATGACTATACACTTTTTGGCGTTTAGCTTGAGGCCATGGCTCTGGCACCAGTTGTCTGTTTCTATGAGGCCCTTTTGGAGGATGCTTGTGTCGGCTGGAGAGTCGATTATGGCACCCAGTTTGCAGTCATCTGCGAACTTGGTCAGCCACAGTCCTTCTGTGTTGGCCTGTACCTCTGAGAAATATATACCGAACAAGAGAGGTTCCAGGACTGAGCCTTGTGGGACGCCACTTTTAACTGGTTTGTAGTCTGACATGGCTCCAGCAATTCTAACAATGTGGGTTCTGTCCTTGAGCCAGTTTGCAACCCATCTAGTGACATAGGGGTTTATATTTAAGCTGGTGAGCTTATCTATAATGCCCGAGTGGGGTATTGTATCGAAGGCTTTTGCGAGGTCCAGGTAGGCTGTGTGGACCACCTTCCCTTCGTCAATGGCCTTGGTGACTGTTTCAAAGAAGTCGACCAGGTTTAAGAGGCAGGATCTGCCCTTAACAAAGCCGAACTGGGTAGGATCCAGTGTCTGTAGGTCCCCAATATCTTTATTTATGAGGTCCATGATGATCCTTTCCATAGCTTTGCATACCAAGCTAGTCAGGCTTATAGGGCGATAGTTTCCAGGGTCTGTTGAGGCACCACCTTTGTGGAGAGGGACCACTGTTGCTGTACGCCTCTTTTTGGGTACATATCCTGTAGTAAGGCTGAGACTGAACAGTAATTTTATGTTTGGGTTTAGCTCTTCTTGGAGTTCATGTAGGATGCAGCCCAGGACACCATCTGGTCCCATTGATGCTGTGTTTTTTGCTTTGGAGAGGGTGGCTCTTACCTGAGCATCTGAGGTATCAGGGGGGCAGCACTCTGCTGGGATAGATATTTGCCCTTTTGGTGGGGAGGGGGGGAGAAGTTTGCGCTGAACCTGTCAGCTAGGATGTTGGCAATGTCTGTGGGTTCGGTGTATTTTTTGTCATTTTGGACTAATTCTGAGCATATCTGGGAATTACCACCCAGGTTCCTAACATAACTAAAGAAAGCCTTGTGATTATCCTTAGTGTCCTGTGCAATTTTTCTCTCGAAGCTGGTCTTAGACGATTTTATGAGTGCACTTAGTTTTTTGCTAATACTGATCAGAGATGCCTTCCCTTTTTGGCATTTTGCTCTATCATGTAGTAGTTTCCTCCTTCTATTGTATAGTTTGTCTATGGCTGGGGTCCACCAGACAGGGCGTCTGCCTTTGGAGGATTGGGTCTTGCTTTTATTTGGGATTGCATGATCCATGCATTCCTGAAGGTGTCCATAAAATGCATTTATAAAGGATTCTGCAGTCTGGGCCGTATTTTCCACAGGCCCGGGGGCTTTGAAGGATTCCACCTCGGTTTTTAGGAGTGTGAAATTTGCTTTAGAGAAGTTTTTCACTGTGGTTTTCTGGGCAGGGGGTGGGGTCGGGATGTGAATATCCAGTGAGATCAGTTTATGGTCTGATCTTACCAATGAGGGATACACTTCTGGTCTGGAGCATAGAGTCCCCATGTTGGTGATGATCAGGTCCAGTATGTTTTCCCCTCTTGTGGGAGTGGTAACAAGTTGTTCCATAGCATTTGAGTTTATGAATTCTAGGAACCTTTGGGCTAGGGTGTTGGAGCTAGAGTAATGCTCCCAGTCTATGTTTGGGTAGTTGAAGTCGCCCATTATAATGGTGTTTGGAGAGACCTTCATATTTTCCAGTGTTCTCAGGAAGGCCGAGTGGGGTTCCTGGGTTTGGGAGGGTGGTCTGTAGCAGGCTATAAACTGGAAGGCAGTTTTACCCACTGTTAGTTGCACATGGATAGTCTCTGATGCTTCGTGCTTTGCCACCAACCTGGAGGTGTGGGTATTTTTGATGAATATCGATACTCCCTCTCCTTTTGTGGTTCGGTCCAAGTTTTGAGGCCAAAAAGCATGGTATGAGGTATAACCTGGTAGTGCTGGGGTGCTCTTGGGAGCCCTGAACCAGGTTTCTGTTACTGCACAGATATCTATGTTCTCCATGCTAAGGAGAGTTTCAAGTGCATGCATCTCGAGGTTTAGACTTCTGGCGTTGAGTAGCATTACTCTTAGTTTCTTATCCCTTGTGATACCTATGGAGGTGGGTTTGTCTTTTGAGCCTTGCCCAAAAAAGGCACTATGGGGGTAGCAAGAGCCTTTGCCAATATCTGAAAGCCCAGGGGTGACAAGTGCAAGCTGTCCCTAGCGAAGCCTCGTGGCTTATTGAGCATATCATTCCAGGCTGACAGGCATTGGATCCCCTTTGAATGACACCAGTACTTAAGCCAATTGTTGAAATTGATCATCTTGTCTTCATATTGTGGCATCATTCTTGGTGAGAGTAAGATGCTACTCAAGGTCAGGGTCATACCGGCCTGGGCTACATGCTCAGAGAGCTCCTCTATGTCTCTTTTCATGTAGTCCAGGGAGGTACGTCTCAGGTCATTCACACCAGCATGGACAATGACTGAGCCATATTTGTACTTGCCTTGGAGTGACCTGACTGCTTGTGTTATGTGGCGGATCCTAGCACCCGACAGGCTGCTCACCGTGACCTTCTCCTTGTTCAGCCTGGTGAGCGCAACTTCAGTGTGCCTGATGATAGATTCACCTATTACAAGTGTATCAGGTGTGTTGTTTAGCCTTAAGGGCTGTGACTGTTCGGCACACTGGCTTTGTGAGATATGTGTTGCACGTGTTTTGTTTTGGGGTAGCGGTTGCTTGGGTGTCTGCTTTGGAGGTCTCTGCTGCTTAGGCAGATCTTTATTTAGAGCCTCTGAGTATGTTTTTGTGTGATTATGTGTTTGGTTTGCTGTCGTGGTAGGTCTATGTGAGATTGGAATTGTAGTGAGTGTGGTTTCCTTCTCCTCCTGACTGGTTATGCCAGTACTGAGTTGAGAGAGCTTAGCCTCCAGTTTGACTATATGATTGCATCTCTCACATGTGTTGGAATTTGTTGAGAGGAGTAGAGGGTTGTCTGTGTACATGAGGCAGTTGTAACATTGCCTCAAGATTCCCAGATTCACCAGCTGGACCGGAGTGGAGATTGACAACTGACCTTTGGACATGCTAAAATAATATTGGGAATTCCTTTATAATTGAAAACAAGGGCCAATGGGGAGTGAGGGTGTAGTGCTTTTAATTTTTAGTGCTGACTTATATAATTGCTTTAGTGAGCAAGTGCCAGGTAACTTAAGTGCAATGTGTTACAGGTAACTTAAATGCAAAAACGACAAACAGTAACTTTCTTTCAAGTGAAACAAGGAAATAAGTCCAGTAAGCAATGCAGATATCACTAGGGATCCACAGAAACGCTGAGAAGCCACGTTTTAGGTGGAATTAGCATTCCAGGGAAATAACAAGCAAACAAACAACAAGCATACAAACAAAGCTAGATTCAGCAGGCCTGGATCTAGTCTATGTTACAGCAAACAAGGTGCACCAATTTCAGTAAGAAACAGTTCAAATATGCAGGCACTATAAACCTGTAACCAGAAATTACCAGCTCAGAAGGGCAGAGTCCAGCCTCTCCTCCCACAAGAGTGCAGACCATGAACCTTCTTAATGTAAAATAACTGGCCTGAAGCCCAAGTGCATAAACCAGAACTAATACACTTTAGGAATAACAGACACTGAGCTCTCAATCAGCAGTTCCCAACTTAGAATGATGAAAGCTACCTGTCCCGCCACCACAGTGCATGCCACAAACCTTCCTAATGTAAAACAACTGGTCTGAAGCCCAAGTGCTTAATCCAGAAGACTTAGAATGATAGCTACACTTTAATCAAGTTACTATCAAGCAGTAATAAGTACAATTGAATACTTTAAAGAATGCCTGGATTAGTGCTCAAGTTATACAAACAAAGCTAGTTTCAGCAGGCCTTGATCTAGTCTATGCTACAGCAAACAAGGTGTACCAATTTCAGTAAGAAGCAGTTCAGATATGCATGCACTATAAGCCTTTAACCAGAAATTCCCAGCTCAGAAGGGCAGAGTCCAGTCTCTCCTCCCACAAGAGTGCAGACCACGAACCCTCTTAATGTGAAATAACTGGCCTGAAAGCCCAAGTGCTTAAACCAGAATTAATACACTTTTAGAATAACAGACACTGAGCCCTCAATCAGCAGTTCCCAACTTAGAAGGATTTAAGCTACCTGTTCTGACACTACAGTGCAGACCACAAACCCTCTCAATGTAAAACAACTGGTCTGAAGCCCAAGTGTTGAAACTAAAAGGCTTACAATGAGTTACACAAAGCAGTAATAAATACAAGTGAGTACTTTTAAGATTACGCAAAAGCAAAATAAAGTAGGAAGAAACACAAGTACAGTAAAAGCAGATGAATTTTTTTTTTTCAGAAAAGTAGCAAAAGCAGTAGTAAATACAATTCTCATGCAGTGCAAGCTGGCACACTTGAATATGTAGCAATATTAGTCCACACACAGTTTGAAAAAATGTAATTAAATTAAAAAGGACTAAAAGCAAGTGCAGAAAGGGTTAATTAGGTAGAATGCGGTAAAGAGATGGGCCTGGGGGAGTGTCTTAGATCAAATCTACAGTGGGGCGAGCACTGCAAAAGCCACCAAATTTAAACTACAACCAAGAACTGGGACGGGGTGGTGGAGAAAAAACTTTCAACACAGATGTGAGGAATGTGCATATTATAAAGCCAAAAAAATATACTGTTCTCTCTCTCTCTCTCTCTCTATATATATATATATATATATATATATATATATATATATATATATATATATATACAACAGATATCTAAGCAAACAATTTAGCTCTATAATACAGAATAATACAGAAAAATATACTCAGCTCTATATATTTGCAGATAGTTCTGTAAGGCTGTCTCTCAAACTAAGGTTCCAGTTTGAATGCAGATTGTTAATTAACAGGACACACAACACTAGTTCAATTATATAGCTGAAGACAAGGCAGGAAATGAGGGGGTTGGGGAAAAACAGTTTCAACACAGATGTGAGAAATGTGCAAATTATAAAGCCAAAAAATATATACTGTTCTCTCTCTCTCTCTCTCTCTATGTGTGTGTGTATATATATATATATATATATATATATATATATATATATATATATATATATATATATATATATATATATACAACAGATATCTAAGCAAACAATTTAGCTCTACAATACAGAATAATACAGAAAAATATACTCATCTCTATATATTTGCAGATAGTTCTGTAAGGCTGTCTCTCAAACTAAGGTTCCAGTTTGAATACAGCAAAATTTCTGTGACTTGATTACAGTACAAAATTTCAGGAAAACCTAGAAACAATAGTGAATTTGAGAGGTAATGTAATTTGGATGCTACTTATTTTTGGCTGCTGGATTAGTGTGTGTGTGTGTGTGTGTGTGTGTGTGTGTGTGTGTGTGTGTGTGTGTGTGTGTGTGTGTGTGTGTGTGTGTGTGTGTGTGTGTATGTGTTGTGTGTGCTATACCTCTCAAACTCTTAGACCAAGAAATCTGGGCAAAGCCATAAATAATGGGAGGGGAAAGACCCAAAAATAGGGACAATTTTCAAATATTACTCTTACAAACTTAGAAAATGGGATAGAATAACATATGTTGTGTTAGCATCTATTTTCTGAAGGGTATGAAGTCTGAAACTCAAATCTCTGCCATTATTTTCAGACTTCAATCTTTAATCACGTGCCAAGTCTGAAACTCAAATCTCTGTCATTATTTTCTGACTTCAATCTTTAATGACGTGCCAATGATTAGTTAGAAAAAAAGCACAATTTTATTAAAAACTGGCCAAAAATATGAGGCAAAAATCTGGACATTCTGCGAAAATCTATATAGTTGAGAGGAATGGTGTGTATGCATGAGCAAGATGAGTACAGTGTTATGAACATAATGTTTTTCATTAACTTTCAAAACTAAGGAGATATATACAATCAATAGGTAATAATTTGAGTCAGTATGTTAGTCTGTTTATGAAGCAAATAACTTACCATAAGTAGTTTATTGTGATAAATTAGTTCACAGTAAATAATGAATGTGGATTATAAATTATTGCAGACGTGTATATTGGGGGTGTGTGCATGTGAGTGTGTTTGTGTGCATCAGTGTGAATATAAAACAAGATGAAATATATGACTGCACTTTAACTTGATCACAGTAAACCTTCTGTGTTGTATAATGTTTAATAGTTATTTAGATGCATGGCACATTATAAGTTTGAAAACAATCAATATTTCTCACTTGACACAAGGTTAATAATCCTGAGTCTATGTGTCTCAAGGTATCTATCTATCAGAAGTGAAAAAAAGCTGAATTTATTATGCTGGGAAGAATTTCTTTCACTTCATCACTGATAGTCAGCTGAGTCATACCATTTCAAAATAGCTGTTATACAATGACTCCCCGTTAATATTCGAAAGTGTGCATGCTGATGGCCAGCCCAACCAGCATGCCCGTTGCAAATCTTACAATATACCAATGGAAAAAGGTCCAGTCACCTGGACTTCTTTCCATTGGTATATTGTTTACATTTTATTTTTATTTCATAAAAAATAAAAGTAAACCCTGGGATTCAGCAAGCAGCCATGCAGGAATAAATTATTCCTGCATGGCAGGGACCATTCTTGTTTAGCACGGCAGTGCACCATGCATATTTGTGAAGGTGCGCTGCCATGCTGTAAAACAGACATGGTTCTATGTACAACTGCAGGGAGTGTCTGAGAGCAGAACTCTCACAATACACATGCCCCCTGCACCCTAGAATTGCCTTTAGGCAAGTAAAAATGAGCGAGAATGCTCGTAACACCCCCAACCCATCAGGATAACAAATCTGTGGTTAAAGGCATAAAGGACAATCATCCCTACCAAGCATACGTCTCAACTGTACAGATTTTCGCAGAATGCCCACATTTTTGCCTCATATTTTTGGAGTGTTACTCCTAAAATCTGTACATTTCCAGCAAATAGCTGAGGATTAAAGTCATTAAATAATGATAAAACATTTGAGTTTAAGACTCCACATCCTTCAGAAAAGTCATGCTAATGTAAAACCTATTATTCTATCAACTTTTTAAGTTTGTAACAGCAATATTTAAAATCTGTCCCTGTTTGGCCCCCCATCATTTTAGGCTTTGTCCAGATATTTTACTCTAAGAGGTTGAGAGGTATGCTACCAAGCCAAAAGTTGTTAGGATAACACAGGTAGCATAAGCACATAGTGCACACCTCCCAACCCATTAGAGTAAGGAATATGGACAAAGCCAAAAGGGACAATTGTCCCACAAAGCAGAAAGTTTATAAAATAACAAGTTCAGCATTAGCAGGGATATTCTGGAGGGTACAGATAAAATAACATAACAAAACTGTTTTTTTTTTTATAAATGCGATAAAGTTTAAGCGTATCTGCCCAGGTGTACCCATTGCTTAGCTACTCTTAGGCCAGCTTAAACAGTGCAAGAAGTTAAATAGCAAGAGACATCAAACATATGCAGTGTTGCAATAGTGTAGTGGTTAGAACATATGCTTTGCAAGAGACCATTCCTGGTTCGATCCCCACTATAGCCACTTTGTGTTTTACATGTGAAAGCAGTACATACACATTTTTTTTTATTATTGCCTACTAAATAATACATATTTGTTAACTGGAGTAGTGCATTAGGTCCAGATGTGAGGTGTCAATTTAATAAAGTTGTGAAATCCCCATATAAACACAAATGCTCCATACAGTATAGTCACACATGAATAAATGTAATGAAGGCACAATGGGGGATGTCAGGGACAGTAAACAAATGTATAATATGTAATGAATGATGAATCAATGCCATACAGCAGATAATCTATAAAATGAAAAATAAGCAATGCTAAGCATTGCACAGCTCTGCTTACCAGGTGTATGCATTGTGTAAATATGACTGCTAAGCAATGAGTAGCCCAGCTAAGTGGATTTGCCCATAGGTAAGCAATGCTGAACCTGTCCCTTTAAGCACTGCCAATCTTAGCTAAGCAAGTTTGCCCATAGCTTAGCTTAGCTCAGCATATTCAAAACAGTCAAATCACAGCAAAGGGTAGGAAATCAGCCATATTTAAAGCCCCACAGGTGGGAATACAGCTCATAACTGGTTGCAGATTCCCACTGTAGGCAGTATGGTTAGGAGTCGGTGAGGGCATGCACTTCCGTGCACAGTGCTGGGGCATACAGGAGTCCAAGGTCATGGTAGGACTCCTGGTACAAAACCATGATGAGAGACTGCTGCAGGGACAGTACCAAACCTGTCAGTATAAAGCAGAAGCCTGGGACCGTCACGTCCGTGATCTCACCAGTGCCACTGGTATCCCTCAGTCTGGTGAGCAGGTGCAGCACCACTATGCTGACTTGAAGCGGAGAACGAGGGAGCTTCTGGATAAGTGGGTCCAAGAAGCAAGGCAGAGGGGTGATGGACCAGCAGTGTGTAAATACTCATACTAATAACTGTTTACTAATGTCCAGCCTGTGTATATGATGGATAGGTATGCCTAAATATTTCTCTATTTCCCTTATAGCTGCAGCTGAGTGGGCTGTGAATCAGGAAGCCCATACTAGTAGGCTGCAAAGGCTGCATCACAAGGCAGGTGAGTAACAATCCTACTTGTAGTAGTCATACCAAATAAATATAAAGTAGTAGAAAGTCACCTGCCAGTATAAAAACTGTTGTATGGGTTGTACTGAATAAACCAGCCAGTATAACAGCAATAGTCCCATATAGGTCACATTTAAATAAAACTGTAACTGCCTGGCAGTAAAGCTCTAAATCCTGGACTGGTTGTGTTTACTCAGGTATTGTATGGCATTTATTGCTGCAGTCTCTGAATAGTAATTTTGTGTTAATCACTGTTACCCACACTGTGCTACATAATAAAAATGTCTATGAATGTCTGTATAAGATTGTTGTAAGTACAAGATCAGATTGTACAACCAAGAGAAAGAAAACACTGAAGAGATAGACAGCAATATTTAAATAGCGTACTCTACTGCAACTTAAATTGTTGTATTTTTAACAGACACAGCCATGGTTTGAATCCTGGGAGTGGTACTAATCTGTATGCATAATTACACCTCTCAACTGTACAGATTTGTCAGAATGTCCAGATAATTGGCCCATATTTTCTGCCTGTTCCTCTGTAACCCTTACAAATCAGTGGGATAATGTCAGAATTGTAGTCACAAAATAATGACATACATTTGATTTTCAGACCTCAAAACCTTCAGAAAATGTATATTAAAACAAATCCTGTCACTCTAGCCACTCTCCAAGTTTATGACAGCAGTATTCAAAACATGTCCCTATTTGTACCCCCATATTGTCAAGCTTTGTCCAGAGTGTGTGCATTAAGAGCTTGAGAGGTATGTGCATAATATTAACTGAAATCTTGGAATATGTGTAGAAATATTTAAGTAGTGTTAACAAACATTCCCTCCACAGCTCTGTTAGATAAGAAAACTGTGCCTGCTAAAAAAGATTTAAATCCTGGACTGGTAGTGTTTACTCTGGTATAGTATGGCCTGACACGTAGCATTCAGTAACATCTGATATCAGAATAATACTGTTGTGTCAACCACTGTTCTTAACACTGTGCTACATAAAAATGTGTGTAGGAATGTCTGTATAAGATTGTTGTGATCACAAGAGGTCAGATTGTACAACCAAGAGAGACTTAGACAGAAAACACTGAAAAAATAGACAGCGGTATCCAAATAGCACACTCTGCTGCGCCTTAAATTATTCTATTTTTAGCAGACACAGCCATGGTTCGAATCCTGGGAGTGGTACTAAGCTGTATGCATAATCATACCTTTCAAATGTACAGATTTTTCAGAATGTCCAGATAATTGGCTCGTATTTTTTGTCTGTTCTTCTGTCCCCCTGGCAAATCAGAGGGATGATCTCAGAATTGTAATCACAAAATAATGACATACATTTGGTTTTCAGACCTCAAAACCTTCAGAAAATGTATATTTAAACAAATCCTATCATTCATGCAACTCTCCAAGTTAATGACAGCAATATTCAAAACATGTCCCTATTTGTACCCCATGTTGTCAAACTTTGTCCAGAGTGTGTGCATTAAGAGATTGAGAGGTATGTGCACAATATTAACTTTAAATATGGGAATCTAAATCTGGAAATATGTGTAGAAACAGTCAAGTAGTGTTAAACATTCCCTCCACAGGTCTACCAGGTAAGAGATATAGAATTTAGCTTTAAGACAGTTGAAGTATATACTGTGTACACACATACCACTGCCCAAACCAAGGCCATTGGGTATTGTAATAATACCTGTACCTTAATGATTAGAGCAACAATCATTAAAGGTGTGAGTACTACAAGGATACACAGGTTATTAATTGACATCTCTCTCTGTCCCCCACATTATCTGCAACAATAATCTAAATACGCAAATCAATGGGCATGTTTACACCAAACCTACTGTTGGGACATATGTCCTATTGTTCAATAAATATTGAAATGTGTTTCTATTAATGTTTCATGTTGAAATACTATCATTGGTGTCCTGTTGCTATCAATGTAACCTGCATGCCATTGTAATGGCCACTGTGGTTCCATATATGCATGTGTTCTGTTTGCTATGCAACTGTTCCAAATCCAATGTTTTGGTTTAATGGGAATATCTATGCATGCTGTTATAACTAATCTTGGATTGTGTTGACTATTAATAACCCACATATGTTTTAAATCTGCAACACCATAGCACATATGGGAAGGCCAGTCCCAGCGGACCCACCTCTCCCACCTCATCTGGCCATGGCACTGGGCCCCAGCACACCTGGGACCCACCCTAGGAACTCCTGATCCACTGGTCCTGCAGCACCTTTGGGTAGAATTGCCTCAGAAGATGTGGCTCACCCCCCCCCCCCGGGAGCGGGCGTAGACAGGATCCTGTCACCCAAATTAAGGTCCAGGGATTGGTGCATAGTGAGCTCCAAAGGGAGTTTGGAGATCTGCTACACCAGCTAGATGGTCAGCCTGCCCCTGCTGCACAGCCCCCATCACAGCCACCCTTGGGGCCGTGAAGGTGCAGTGGTGACTGTCCATGGGTGGGGACCTCAGTCCCAGTGTTTCCATTTGGGGGCTCATGGGCAATCGATTTCCAAACACGCCTCCCCATCCAAGGTGTTTACCTTCACATGTGTCATATACCGCCCCTGTATGCTGTCTTGTCTGTCTTGTCTGTCTTCCTGCACAACCTACCTCCCCAAATATGCCTACTTCCCCAACATACCATTCTCACCTTAAAAAAAGGGAAATCTGTTCCACCAAAAAAAATTTGCCCCATACATAGCTGTCCGTTTTCCACACATGTCCACTGGACACATGTAATCTGGTCTAATTGGCTTCACAACACCTTATTGTTGTCCTCACTCTCTCTCAGGGGTTTGAATGTCCAAATCTATTTCCAAATTCAGTATATATGAACAGCTGATGCTGTAGAAGAAATGGAGAGCTATGGACCTTCCCAACACCAGTCATGCACAAACCCAGCTACTTTCACTATTGTCTTTCCTTCTGCATGCCTCCTTTTTCACCACTTTCCTATCAGCCATTTTTTCTTTTCTTTTAAAGAAGTTAACACAGGGGTAAGCAGGAGTAAGCACTCTTAAGCAGTAGTAAGCGGGTTTAAGCCTGTTTGCACAGCAGCAAGCAATGTCTACACAGATTAAGCACTGTCAGGCTAACTGTCTGTAAGCTTATTTAACCAGTAGTTAGCAGGGTTACCACCATGCAAACCTGCTTACAACTGCTTAAAAGTGCCTTACTCACTCTGTATCCAAAAGCTCTTGTTCTACACAGCAACAAAGTATTAAACCAGCCCTTGCAAGTCTTTAACCCAATACCATGCAAACCATAGCCACAGTGATTTACTACTAAGCCATTTCAGCTGTCCATAAATGTGATGATTTGTCAAACATATCATGCAGCACAGTCATTCAACAGTAGGGAAAATGTATTTATATATGTAGATGTATGTATGTCTATATGTGTGCATATGTAAATATATGGATATATATATATATATATATATATATATATATATATATATATATATATATATATATATATATATATATATATATATATATATATATATATCTTCTTCTTCTTTCGGCTGCTCCCGTCAGGGGTCACCACAGCAGATCAACTGTTTTCATTTCTTCCTGTCCTCTGCATTTTGCTCTGTCACACCAACCATCTGCATGTCCTCTCTCACCACATCCATAAACCTTATCTTTGGCCTTCCTGTTTTCCTGTTACCTGGCAGCTTCATCCTTAGCATCTTTTTCCCAATATACTCTGCCTCCCTCCCCAGCACATGTCCAAACCAACGTAATCTTGCCTCTCTGGCTTTTTCTCCAAACCTTCCAAATTGGGCTGAACCTCTAATATTCGTATTCCTAATCCTGTCCATCCTCGTCACACCCAGTGCAAATCTTAACATCTTCAACTCTGCCACGTCAAGCTCTGACTCTTGCCTTTTTGTCAATGGCACTGTCTCCAACCCATATAACATAGCTGGTCTCACTACCCTCTTGTAGACCTTCCCTTTCACTCTTAAAGGTACTCGTCTGTAACAAATCACTCGACACTCTTCTCCACCCACTCCATCCTGCCTGTACTCTCTTCTTCATCTCTCTTCCACACTCACCATTACTCTGAACTGTTGATCCCAAGAATATAAACTCATCCACCTTTGCCATCTCTACTCCCTGTATCCTCACCATTCCTCTATCCTCCCTCTCATTCACACACATATACTCTTTCTTAGTCCTGCTGACCTTCATTCCTCTTCTCTTCAGAGCATATCTCCACCTCTCCAGAGTCTCCTCCACCTGTTCCCTACTCTCACTACAGATCACAATGTCATGTGCCAACATCATAGGCCGTGGGACTCCTGTCTGATCTCATCTGTCAACCTGTCCATCATCATTACAAATAAGAAAGGCCTCAGAGCTGAACCTTGATGTAATCCCAAATCCACCTTAAATGCAGCTGTCACTCCCACCACAGACCTCACCGCTGTCACACTACCCTCTTACATATCCTGTACCACTCTTACATACTTCTCTGACACTCCCGACTTCCTCATACAATACCACAACTCCTCTCTAGGCACCCTGTCATTTGCTTTCTCTAACTCCACAAAGACACAATGCAAATCCTTCTGACACACTCTGTACTTCTCCATCAACACTCTCAAAGCAAATATTGCATCTGTAGTGCTCTTTCCTAGCATGAAACCATACTGCTGATCACTAATCATCACCTCCTTTCATAACCTAGCTTCTACTACTCTTTCCCATAACGTCATGCTGTGACTGATCAATTTTATCTCTGTAGTTACTACATGTATTGCATTTGCACATTGGGTCCACACTCTGAACCTCTCACTGCAAAACATCTGACCAAAAGCACTGCTAATGGGGGTGAAGGGGCCCAAAAGAGGGATCTTTTATAATTATTGCCATTATCTCTTCTTCCACAGCTGAACTGATCTGCCTTGCAACACAATAACCAGCATTTACAAGTCTTGAACCCAGGATCCTGCACAACATACCCGCAACAAGTTAACAGTAAGCCATCTCAGCTGTAAGACATCAGGATAATTTCTCTAACATATCATGCAGAACAGTCAGTTTACCATAGGGAATGTACAATGTGGAAGCAGTAAACATTCCAAATGATTCATACACACACACACACACACACACACATATATATATATATATATATGTATATATGTATGTATTTTATATATATATATATATATATATATATATATATGTGTGTGTGTGTGTGTGTGTGTGTGTGTATTTATATATATATATATATATATATATATATATATATATATATATATATAT
>NC_056732.1:1217874086-1217894086 GCF_019279795.1 Protopterus annectens
ACAATGGCATATCACAAAACCACATTCCACACCTTTTACAACCTGTAATGTGATCCTAACATGAGCAATGAATGTGTAATATGGAATCCTATGATAGGACAACAAATATCGGAATACATACCTTAACAAACACTGGAAGCATATGAGTGCACACACTCCAAATAACATATTGTGGAAGCAGCTTTTGAGGTACTGACAGCATTCACTCTTCTTGAGTACACACCGTCCATCAAGTACAGAGCCTCAATGTCACACCAAGTAATGGTCTGCTGTCCAAGTAGTATGTTCATGACATTTGCCCACTCACCTGCAACAGAGGCAGCCGTGGCTTGCACATATCTTACAAACCATGGAATGGATCCCATATCCAAAGGGTAACACTCCGGTGTGGGAGAGGTAGTCTTACCTCACCATTACATATACCGTGGCAAACAGTGCAGACAGTCATGGATGTGACTATGAAGTATGGGACAACATTAATGTAGAAAATAAACAGGTGCCCATCCAAGACAGATGGCAACGCATGTTGCAAACTGGTCATGGAGGCTGCCAAGAAACATGCAACAACACTGAGGATCTCGCAGGAATGTCTAGCATGTACTGCCTGTGCAGTACCTGTGTCAACAACCGGCTGGACTCTGCATAAGTGTGGCCTGTGGGTTAGGGTAATCAGATGGAAGAGTTATTCCACAGGAGACATCATCCAGGGCTCTCTACTGGTAGCATATGCATAACATCAAGTCTCCCATAGGCATGTGTTGCAATGTGTAATGGTGTACCGAGACCAAGGCTGAACCCTACAGGCAATATTAATAAAGATACATGCGGAGGACAAGCAACACCTCACTCCACCTCAAGCCTACTATCTCCATCTGCACATTGCTTGTGCCAGTGTACACCTTTAGCTTCGCTGTCCTTTAGCAGGAATTAGATTGGTAGACATGGTGTACTGAACTTGAACACTGCAAAATGACACTCATGTGGCCCATAGTTGTCAAGCATCTGCAATAAGGCTGAGGATGGGGAGGGGTGTCATCCTGAAACACAACAGTGAACTGAAGCACACATCCAAAGCTTTTTAATAATGGCTGTATCTGAACACTGTCAAGGTCATGAATTGTGCCAGACAAAATTCTGACTCCACAGCAATAGTGAAGGCACTGTGTGACTTCCAAGGGCTGTGCACATGAGCTGACCTTGCAATCTGGTAGAGTTGGGGGACATTTGTAGGGCTGAGTGACCAAATAATGGCAGGTGAAGATAGGCCATGCTAGTATACCCCTTCCAGGAATAGTGACTGCTGTAGTTCACCTAGCAGGTGCTGTAACAAACCATCATGTTATGAGTGTGCACACTTATTCATCCCACATATTATATGCATCTCAGTCAGCATCTGCACAACTAACACATTTGTTTGATAATGCATTTGATTGCAGAGGTCATATGTCACATATCAGGTGTGTGTAATTTTAACATATGCAGTATTTTGGCCCAATTGCATATCAGGGAAAAGGCTGGCATGCCAATAAGGGTGTGTACACTCCTCATAGCCACAGTAAGTTTTGAAGGTTGTCAGTGTAATTGGATTTTTTTGCTAAACAAGTGAAACCAAGGTGAAAAAAAACAATAAATCCAAGTAGGTAGGATAAAAACAGGAAACAAGTTTGAGCAAATTCCTAGGATTTATTCAAAACCACTCCAAATGTGTTGAAATATCCTGAGAACAGCCAGAACAATACACAGAACAAACTCACATTAACGCCTTTCAAAATACTGGATTTTATTGCTTATTTTATTGCTGATACATGCACTGCTGTTGATGAGATCTGCAAATCAGAGGTCAGGCATTCACTATTGACATCTGTCCCCATATCATCCCAGGTATGTGTCAGGCAAACACATAGGGGCTGTGAGCAACAGAGCAAACATAACTGCCACATATATACATATTTAGCAATGGTGTGTACACTCATGAGGTATGGTGCACAGTACATGCCAGGGTGCTGAACAGGTGCACAGCAATACTGTGTACATTGGTGCAGTGTGTTCTAGGGGAAGGCGCATCACCTACTAACACAACTCATGCATGACGGAGATGTATAATGTTGGTAACAAGAACTGAGTATAGCTGCAGTGCATGCTGTTGAGTGCCATATGTCATGCATGTTGACCGTTGGGTAGTGAGAGATCTTTGTAATATCTTTGTGCCACCTCACCTGTAAGTGTGTGTGTGTGTGTGTGTGTGTGTGTGTGTGTGTGTGTGTGTGTGTGTGTGTGTGTGTGTGTGTGTGTGTTTGTGTGTATAGAGATAAGCAAAGATGTACAGGTCTTAAATTACATTTTTTGTTTTCCCCTCACAGGTGGCGAGGTGGCTCAAAGTACCTCCTTCAGGCAAACTGATGTTAGTGTCCATACAGACTCTGACAACAATGAAAGGTGTGGTGAGGCACAGGCAGGGTTGTCAGGGGCTGAAGCTGGGCCATTGTTTGACAACCCACTTTTATCCACCTCAAGCCCCGAACACAGTCACAATGAATATACATACCCCATCCCCAATTGCCATAGATGAGGGTCAGTTGGCGGGTGGTGGCATGTGATAGGATAGTGTGGCAAATATGGCAAGTGTATCTGTACACAGCAGCCATAGCCAGATGACCGGTGAGGTACCACACAGGCAGATGTACAGGGTTGCTCATAGGAGGGCTGCTGGCCATCATGCCCCTGGCAGAATTGCCACAGCAGGTGTCATCAGATGCATGTTTCGGGCCATCATGGAGGCACAGGCACATATGGAATCTTATACCAGAGAGAATCAGAGGATCAAGAGGACTACTCATTCTGCAGTACTTGACAACGTCCATGATCTTGCAGGTGCCCACCTTTATTTTGCAGAGGTCCTGGATAGACGGTTGGGTGAGATGGTAGGAATCCTCAACCGTGCAATGTCTGTGTTAGAGCATTTGGTGGGAGTCGGGTGACAGCCACGTGGATGTAGGTAAGTAACACCAACAGGTGGAGGTCTACGTTGACGTGCAACAAGTCACTGCCACTCCCGTAGTGGCAGAACCAGCACTGAAGGGAGCTGCTGTCCACACCACAACACAGCAGGCCATGTGCATGTGGTCCTAGCCAGTCCCAACAGGGACCCACATACAGCGGACATTTGTCATCATCAGGGGAGAGTACCATATCTGGGCTTGTACCTGATAGAGCCCGTGGAACCCCTGGTAAGCACAGTTTTCGTGTCCATGGCTGGACATGGTGAACTGCACAGCCTACCATGTATGGTCTGCAGCCGTCCAATAAACCCTTACATAGGGCAGCTACATGGCAGAACTGTGTGCATGCATACACACACACCAACACAGCTAGGGTACCTACATATCTACACACAAATCTGCACAGCCCACTTGATAACAAACCCCCCTAACACAAACACATAATGTCAGCCAAATTGCTCAGCCTAGGTCTCTGGCAAACCTACAACACACCCTGTGCATATGATGATACCTGTGCCACATCCCTGTCATCCATACCATCGATGCAGTGACATGCTAATATTGTTCTGATGCACAGGGTGAATGTACTATGGTTTAGCAATGCAATGCTGTGTAACATGTTTTCAGCTGGAAAGTTTAATGCTTACATGGATGTGTAGCTGTCCAGCCATGATGCATTATAGCTGTTATTAACACTGGCTGATTGTGGTCTCCATAATGTATTCAGTTTGTGTTGTAGGTGTCTATGAGTCAGCAGGATGTTGGTCTGCTGTTTTTTCCTATAAGGGGTATGGCACTGTGGTGACACATTGACTGTGTCATATTCTGGGTACAACTGAACACAAGTAACAGGTCTGTATAACAGTTACTGCATGTGCCACATGGCTGATAGGTCTGTGGGGTGTATACAGGTGAGTGCATGGTGGCTGATGTCAGCAGCCCTTCTAAAGTGGACAATGGTAAGTGTACTTGGTGGCACACATCAAATGTTTGTGAATAACACAAACAGAGGCTTTGGTGTTGATGCAATACACAGAGAATACTGTACACATGGATGTAGTTAATTTTGCAGTGAACCAATTTTAGCCTATGTAATTCTGCCAAGACAAAACAGGCAAAACATCACATCAGTAAATAATCAGACTGCCAGTTTAATATCATTGACGATGGTACTGGCAGCGTATATGTCCTCTTCCCCAATATAGTGCAGTCCTGGAGTTGGTAAACATAGGTGTGCTAGTGTGGGTGGTACAGCCCTCCACTTTGGAGGGTGTGGGGTGGCGTAGAATCACACATAGTGTGATTGATGACTACTTAACCTGTTAACATAAACTGTACAGTATTACAGCAGACTAAGCGCGGGGATACACAGAACAATAACCCCAATGAAGGTGGCTGTGCCCACAACGTCCACATCCAACTATATATACCAACTCCAGTATCACTGTACAGCTGTACAATGGAGTAGAGGGCATTTACACATCTACTACTATTTTTGATGGAATGAATTTCCAGAAGATGATTCCTTTGAAATGTTAGCATTTGCAGTCAGTTCTCGGACAGATGACCTCCTGGGACATGTATTTTCTGCAAAGTGAAGTAGATCCCTTCACTTACACATACACTTACTTGGCAACACTGGGAGTAGAACCCCCTACCTAGGTACTTATTGCTACCAATGGGTTTGGCCTTAATTGCACACACCACACAGCTTTTAGGATGAGGTGTGTCCCAAGTTTCTTGTTAAGTGAAGAGCATCAGCAGGCCTTTTACAGTATGTGGGGATGTACTGGGTGTTAATGAACAATACATAATATGACATACTGTCATATACACATTGACAAACAGATAACAGTCATAGACACATCTGAGAGACCTGGGTTTATCAGTGCTAACTACCTTGTCAGTGAGTCCATTCTGTTACAGATAATTTGCACACAGCACATGCATCATTGGGCTGGATAGTGTAATCAGTTACCTGTATGGTTGATGGTGACAGTGGTCCTCATACAGTGGACCTTGGAACATTTGCTAGGGGTACCATGATGTAAATACAGTATAATCAGCACCCACACCTCACATTGATTATTTTACTCACTGAAACCCATGATAATGCTCTGACATACCCACAATCACACATTGACCAGGAACGCAATACAACCCCTTGTCTATCTAATCAGTGCTACTACAGGGATATGCATTTAATGAACATGCCAAATGAATAGTAGGGTAAGAGTTTGCCATTGTTCTCCTAATGTCAGCAACATCACTATCCCTTATATTGTATGGCATTGTGTATTCTATTTGGAGGATGTGGCCTCAGAATGCTGTATCCTACAAATATGCACACTTGCACACATACACACACTTGCCAGGACTCAGATGGTAACTCATGCCTATCTACCAATTTGTACAATAGTGTGTTATGCTAGTACTGAAAGCTCTATGTAACCAATAGGGTGAAGAGTGTAAAAAGGTACATTTAATGTCCATTACAGTAGCAGCCATTTTCTAACTATGGCAATGGGTGATGTAGTGGGTGAGAAGGCCCTCAGGGTATTAACAACAAGTTTACAAACACACAGACAATGTTATTCTCAGTAATGCACAGTGACACATTTGTCAGTACTGGGGTCCATAGGCACAGGTGTTCCTGGGTGTGTACCAGGATAATGTCCATGGAGAGATGAGAAGGGTAGGAGATGTGTGTACAGTGGTATCATGCCACCTGACATTTGTCAGCAGGCCACCTATCAACTGATGTCACTTGAGTGACCCCCAGGGAGACAGTTAAATGCAACATCCAATCATCTGGTTGTCCCTTGCAGAGGGCCAGTGAGGTGCTCCAATTGACATGTATGCAACATATATTACATAACATGGTCAGTGTCTGGGTTGCAGACCTGTACTCAAGCATGTTCTGTTGACTGTGGTAGTCTAGTTGAGGTATCCATGGCATGTGGTGCATAAAGGGTGGGGTTTCTTAGCTGTGGCATTCATAACACAGCTGGGTAGACATGTCAGTGTAAGTCAAGTATAGATTGCCTGTAAGCAGCCAAGATAGACACCTGACATCTGCAAATCTGTACAGAGGACAGACAGAAATCAGTTAGCCAACAGGTTATGCATTAGGATGAATGTTTTGACAGCTAGACGTCTGACACTGATAGATATGCCATTTCTACTTCACAGCATCACTCAATGACGTAGACTACAATATGTATAGGACATGTACTATACACATTGTAGTCTACAGTTAATATCCACATTTCTAATCAATATCCAATAGCAAATACTTAATAACACACAGCTCACACACCAAGAACATGGTAGTCAGTACTCAGAGTCCAGCTTTGCATGCAGTGGTGTATGGTTTCAGTACTTGAATCTACAATCTACTCTTACTTGGGAAAGCACTGTTAACAATAGTAACATAATGATACAATACATACAAGTGTGACTGCATATAATGTGGGATACTACCCAAGTATGAAACACATACAAAGAGAAAAGATTGTTGTACTAGCCATATATACTCAGGTGTCCCATACAGTATGTTCACACTCCTTGCTATTGTAATGACAGCACATAGAAGCGTGTTATGTACATGGAATTAAATACATTTATTAAAGATGTCATTACCCTGCTATTTTATCAGTCTGGAATGTGATCACTGGTTACCATGGCTAAGCTATGGTTAGCAGGAGTAAGCATTGCTTAATTTATTTATTTATTTTTATTTATTTTTATTTTTATTTTACATTTGTTGACCGGGCTAGTTTAACTGGATATATTTCCATTTTCAGTAGAGGCCCGGGGAGAAACGCTCCAGTAGTAGACAAATTGATTATAAAATTTGAAATAAAAGTACATGTGATGTAAATCATGGTTGATACATAGTAAATGAAAGTAGTTAAGAAAAGCTACTAGAAGAAGTAAATAAAAAAATGGAGATAAAAGATGACATGTACATTAATATAAAAGTTACAAATATTATGTGCTAAATTAATTACAGAAAAAAGTGAGAAAAGGGTCTGAACAAATAATGAAAATAAGAGTGTTTTGTGATCAACAACAGTATAAAGTCCAGCAGTCTGTTCCATTGTGTTCCCCAGTTCATTTCTGCTTCAAAAAGTATGCAAGGTGTTTGTAATATATAGAAAGAGGCGCAAATAAAAATTAGCAAAACTAGATGGTTAGTCAGGGTTATAAGTTAGTAAAAGTAGGGTTATAAGGTAGAAAAAGCAGAAGGTTAGTCAGGGTTACTGCAGGGGCATAACTAGTGTGTTTTAAGGTGTTTTTTGATGTTTTGTTTAAAGAGAGGTAAGGAAGTAAGTGATGTAAGATCGTTGGGGAGTAGGTTCCAGTTTTTTCTCACTGCATTAGAAAACAGGGAATCACCAGCTGTGTTGTTAGTCTTGGTTATGTTAGCTAGAAGTTTACTAGAAGAGCGTAGGGAGTTTAGATTTTTATAGGGGATTATGAGATTGGATAGTACAGGAGTGCTATTAGGTTGATAAAATATCTTATGGGCAATGGTTAGTTGGGAGATATTCAGATGGTTTTCAAGTTCGATCCAGCCTAGCTGCATTAGATTTAAACAGTGGTGAGTTCTAAAGGGATTGCCAGTGGCAAATCTGGCGATGCTGTTGTAGGCATGTGCTAGTTTGACAAGATTATTTTTTTTGAGGTTAGTGTATATGGGACAGGCATATAGCAGTGTTGAAATTAAATGGGAGTGTGCAATTTTGGTTCTGGCTATTGGAGTTAGGAAACTTTTGATTCGATATAAGGAGCCTATTTTTCTGTTGACAGTTTTTATGGTATTATTTATGTGGATATCAAACGTAAGATTATTGTCAATAGTAATTCCTAACAATTTGGTGGTAGAGTCGGGGTATATGGTAGTGTGATTATTGGAGATGATAGAGAAATCTATAGGGGGGACTTGCTAGTGGGTGTAAAGAGAAGAAGCTTGTTTTTTTTAGCATTAAGAAGGAAGCAATGTTTTGTAAACCATGTTTCAACAGTATTGAAAACATTTTGAGTCAGAGACTGTAGCTCAGATATGGAACTAGCTGAGCATATTAATGTTGAATCATCTGCATACTGAATGCAGGTGGCTTGTGGGATTGCTACATGGAGGTCGTTGATAAAAAGGGAAAAAAGAAGTGGGCCGAGAATGGACCCTTGAGGGACTCCAAGGGAGACTGGTAGAAGGGATGATATATTATTTTTCCAGAGAACTGCTTGTTGTCTATTGGTTAGGTAGGACATGAACCATTTAATAGCCAGAGAGTCAACGGAATAGGATTCAAGAATGTTGATAAGAATGGTATGGTTTACCATGTCAAAAGCTTTTGAGAAATCATGCTAAGCAGACTTGTGCATTGGTAAACAAAGCCTACATGGTGTAAGCACCTTTTTGTTTAACCATACGTTACAACCATTTTCAGTCATGCAAACCAGCTTAAAGCTGCTCAAAACTGCCTTAACCGCTCTATATCCAACAGTCCCTGTTCTGCCTAGCAACAAAATAAACAGCCAGTGCAAGTCTTGAACCCATGACCCTGTACACAATAATCACAGCAGTTAACCACTAAGACATCAGAGCTGTAAACATGTTTGTTGTTTTTTACAAATATAACTGTCAGTACACAAACTGGATAGTAGTGAACAACTGCTTTGACTTCTACAATTGTTTAGTACTTGTTAGTGAAAATAGTGTTGAATCAGTATGTTGTTATCAGAACACAATTATTACTGTGAATGCACCTTATATTTGAAAACTGGCGCCAAGTTACCAGCTGATGTTAAACTTTTAGCCTTTTAAATTCTTAAAGCAGTACCTACATAAGTAATAGTACCAACTGTCTAAACTCGATTTATCTTATCTAAAAAGGCAGCTCAATATCAATAAAATATATAAATGTGTGCGTCTCCATAATTTATTTCCTTCAAACATATCTTGTGTAAAGTTAAAAACATACATTGTTCAACAGCCTTAAAATCATATACATATAAATGTGAATACAATGTAATAAAGATACAATGAATCGTCCTATCCGTGATGCTTGGATGCAAATATTGATTATTGCAAGTTATTGCACATGCCACAGAGCTTACACGTTGGAGAGCTGTCCAAAGGTATCTTTGAAGCTGAGTGACATCAGCAACAGTGCTAAAGGAGAGGTAAGGGAAGTGACACACACACACACACACACACACACACACACACACACACACACACACACACACACACACACACAGACACACACACACACACACACTCTCAGGGAAACACATACATCATCACAGTTGGTAGGAGCAGGATTAGAATTCCTACTTAACTAGTTTATTACACTACAGTATTACGAATTTATCACAAGCACCAAAGAGCTTATATGGCTAAAACATGGCCAAAGGATTATTCCAAGGAAATTACATCAGCAGGCATGCTAAATTATGGCAATGGGAGGTGTAGTGAGTGTGAATGGCTTCAAAATCATTAATCTCCACACACACACACACACACACACACGCACACATACGCATGCACACGCAAGCGCGCGCACACACACACACACACACACACACACACACACACACACACACACACACACACACACACACACACACAAATTTGCCAACTGAAATGCATAGGTTCATTGCTTCACAGGTGTATAGTAGGTGAATTGGCCAGAATATTGTACAAGGCTAGGTAAAGGGAATACCTTGGCATCTTGCCACATGACAATAGTCTCCAGTTCGGCTTTAAGGGCAGATTATGCACCCTAAACCTGGTGGACTTTTTTGAGACTATTACCAAGGCTATAGATGAGGGAAAGGTGGTTTACACAGCCTACTTAGAACTCACAAAGGTCTTCGGCACCATTCCCCATTCTGGTATCATAGACATGCTCACCAGCTTGAACATAAACCTCTATGTCATGAGATAGGTTGCCAACTGGCTCATGGACAGAAACCACATGGTAAGAGTTGCGGGAGCTTGGTCCGACTCTAAACTGGTTACAATTGGCATTCCCCAGGGCTCAGTCCTAGGACCCCTCCTGTTCAGTATATACTTCTCAGAGGTACAGGCAAGCACAGGAGGACTATGGCTGACCAAGTTTGCAGACAACTGCAAACTAGGGGCTATAACTGACTCTCTGGCTGACACAGACATCCTCCAAAAGGGTCTCACTGAGACAGATACCTGGTGTCAAAATCATGGCCTCAAGCTAAATTCCAAAAAGTGCATAGTCATCCCCTTTGGAAAAAACAAAATACCCTCAAACTACCACATAGGTGGTAGTCCCCTAAATATGGAAGATGTAATAAGGGATCTGAGGACCCAAGTAGATAATAATCTCTCCTTTGATAATTACATTGCCAAAGTGGTTACAAAATCCTTCTATGTGTCCCACCTAATCACAAAGGGGTTCGCATCCAGATCAAAAGAGGTCATTGTGCTCCTCTACTCATCACTCATCAGACCCATCATAGAGTACAACACCCCATTTGGGATGTACCTTACAAGACATCTGCAACAGCTGGAAAAACCTCAGAAGTATCTCACCAAGAGTATCACTGGCCTCAAACAGATGCCCTATGCAGCTCAACTAAAGAAACTCCAGCTATACTCGGTTGCATACCACCTACTAAATGATGATCTCTGCCTGACATACAAGGCCATGTCTAACCCAGAACTGATGGACATGCTCCACCTAAAGAAAACCATATCCCCTCGAGCAACACATTCGAGGGACCTAAACCTCACCACAACAATCCATAGGACAGACTTCCCATGCTTTGGAACAAGATTCCAATCTACATTAGGCAGAGCTCCTCAATAACACTCTTCAAAAGAAATGTTGACGACTGGATGGAGAACAGAAAGTTTACCCCGGGGATCACTTCAGTGGCTCTGCTGGACTTCTGTCCAGCACAGGGAACTAATCTATGGGAGGCAGCAAAAGCCAACACATTCTGGCTAGGCTTATAAATGCCTTCAGACAGATAGCCTAGTACTTACCTATGAACCTATGAACTAGTGTGGCTCTGGAGTGGTCCCCATGGGTGGGTATTGCATTCACCATCCACTCATCTGGGTTACTATTGGGGGTGGCCAGTGATGTGCACTGCTTCCCATGTATGTGATCTATATTCCATAAAATGGACATTGTCTGGGTTGTGCGCATGTCCCACACACATGTTCTTTGATGTGTGGAAATTTAGGACTTTAGGTCTCTGGGGCATGTTGTGTGGACAGATTGTTATCTTCTGATGTAGATTTCCAGACCTCATTTGGTGAGACCTTGCTATGGAACTGAGGTCATGCTTGCACCTACATTGATAGCATGATACAGGTATTCAGTGGAGGTTGTGGCATCTGTCCATACAGGGCATGTGTATAAGGCATGGTTTTCCCTTTGTGGCTTACATTTACAGACTCAACAGCTGTTCCAGGCATCCAGTGGGGAACATAGTAAAAGGGCCACTGTAAGCATTTATTTGTCTATTGTAGGGATGGAACATGGTGTCGTGCCCCTTTACTTGCTGGATAACACACAGTCAGGAGATATAACACATCGCTGTACTTTCTGATGTCAGTGATCAACAGGCAAGTAGTCCACTGCAATCACACCGTGGTTACTATCTGTGAGGTAACATGCAGGGAACTACCAATATAGTGGTTGTTGCCTAGCCAAGTGTGATTGTATATGAGACATGGGTGGAGAATGTTCTCTGAGTAATAGAGGGGTTGCCTATATTGTTCACCAATTCATGTCATATGTAGGGCTATGGATTGTCTACACCAGCCTCTCTGCTGTTTGACATCTGTTGTCCTTGTAAGATGGACATTGTGACATATATTAGGTCCTCAACATAATAATTTAGCAAAACCCACCCCACAATACATCCTGTTATTACATAATCATAGCAACATCCACACAGGATACTGATAACAGACAGCCAAATACACACACACACATGCACACACACACACACACACACACACACACACACACACACACACACACACACACACACACACACACACACACACACACACACACACTTGCCAGTACTGAGATTCAAACACCTACGTAGCTATGTATTAGTATTATAGTGTACCGCATTTATTGCATGAGCCATGGAGCGTATAGGATGGATGCTGTCCTAATCTATGTTACACTATAGCAATACACAGTGATCGCACACACCATGGAGCTTATAGGGCTGGCCCTTGTCCAAAGGGGTATTTCAAGGTTGCTGACATCAGCAGGCTTGCTAAAGTAGGGCAATGGGATGTGTAGTAACTGTGAATGGCCTCAAAATCATTAATCTCTACACACACACACACACACACACGCACACACGCACACACGCACACACGCACACACGCACACGCACACACACACACACACACACACACACACACACACGCACACATACATACAGTTCCACAGATGCCATATCTGGGATTAGAACTCCTACCTACTTAGTATGTTACATTATAGCATCATGCAGTTATCACAAGCGCCATGGAGCTTATGGGTTTGAGATTTGGCCAGGGGGTTATTTCAAGGTGACTGATATCAGCATGAGTGCTAACAAAGGCAATGAGAAATGCAGTGTGTGTGAATGGTCCATAAACCATTTCTATGGAAACACACACACAGCACTCAGTCACACACAACTTTACATTTGACTGGGTATACAAATGCTAGATGAACACTGATTTGTACTATCATGTTACACAGTTATCACAAGCACCACATACACTATAGGGCTGAGGGCTACCAAAAGCAAATGTCTACAGTGATTGACATCGGTACATCATGTGATATTGGCCAATTGGATGTGTGGTGGGTGGGACAGGCTTCATGATGGAAATCTCTTTGTCACTGTCTTCCCCACATCTCTGTGTGTGTATGTTTGACCTATTGTAGTGTGTTGGCCTTGGATATGTGTAAGTATTCCTATCCAATGCAAAGCATGAATTGTGTACAATGTGGTGTGTGTGCACAGACATCTGCGACTGACAGACATGTATAGTCCACTGTTGTTGTCAGACATGGGCTTCATTTCTCTAAGTGTAGGAGCATACCCAGTATGAACTTCTGTATTGAGTGTGTGAATCCATTCCAGGTAGGTTGTACTCCAGTGCAGGATTTTAAGTTCTACACCTACAGCTAGCAACCTGTTTCTGCAGGATATCTGTAGATAGGTTGAAAATATGGAGATACAACAGGTGACAGATAGTGGGATACTGTAACTATTGTGTCTGTGCTGCTTGTGTTACATGGTTGTTGTTAGCAGAGATATTCAGACATATGTACTCATTTACACTGTGATGTATTATGTCATCAACTACTGACAGATATACTTATTTGCTCACAGTTATTTCCTTGGAAATACAAGATGAATGAAGCTGTGTCCAGTATTGTTGGCTGCAGCCTACATATTCTTGCACACTAATGCCATTCTGGAGGGGTAGCTGCAGACACTTGCTGGTGGGTCTCTGTAAATAGTCCAGCAACTTGGTACTGTGGTGGCTGAAGATCCCCTACTTGTACATCTATCGACATAACAGAATGGCCATATCCTGCTGTGGCCATACCTCTCAGCTATACAGATTCACCCAGGTTACCCAGAGGCAGGGCTGCTATATCTGGTCAGTTCCCCTTCACATTGTGGTTTACAAGCAGGTTTCTAGCCCCCATTACTGGATTTGCAGGCAGGGGTAGTATGGGCACACATCGGAGTTTCAGACTTCACACACTCCATGGCATCCATGTTTCTACACCCCCCACTCTGTTATTCTATCCTCTTCCTAACATTATGCGAGTGATATCTGAGAAGTATCCCTATAGTTGTCCCATCATCCCAGTGGTATTTAGGGGTTGCTCCAGAGTTCATGAAGTAGGACATGGTGGGCATACGACTGGGATTTGTCGACATGGCCTTGCATTTGTGTTCTGTGGACTGTATTATGCTGTTAGTTGGAACACCATGAGATAACATACATTGGCAGTATGGGTGAGGCACAGGCCTTTGAAAGAGGACTGTAGGCTATTTGGTAGTGATGCAGGCCATCTGTAGTAGGCCAGTGCATTGTGTTACTCCTACAGTCCCAGGCTGCGAGCCACTGTATTCCCCTGGGGTGACAGGGTGAGTGTGCAAAGTGTTAATGGCAAAAGTTCCTGTACATATTAATCCATTGTTCTGGATGCTGGCAGGGTGCTGCCTACAGCTAGGGACTCACCTGCGTGGGACACCTCTTCAGCATGCTGCATTCTGTGGGTATTCCCATACAGAAGTGGGCTCATACTGTACTCAATCCAAACAGCAGGGACATGACCAGTGATAAATCTGTGGCTGATGGTGTGGTGAGCTGAGTGCATGTGTGATATGGAAGCTTCTTGTAGCTGAATCACAGATATACCTGGGAAATTCCCCTTATGCTGCCTTGTGCAGGGACATAGGCAGTCTGTCATTACTTCATAACTGTGCCTTTTGTGGTCTGCCAGTGATTGGCCAGACTACATTAGTATTCCATACTACACAGACAACCAATGTGCTTCTAACCTGTATGTGCAATTCCAAAGGTGCGTGCAGTTGACAGTAACATTTTATGTACTCTGTCTAGGGTACTTCCACCTGTGTACTGTGTGTATGTCTGGACCCACATTCAAGACATGTGCATCTTTCAGATGGTGACAGATATTGACATCTGAACAGTGAGTATGGATGACTGCTGAATTGGGTCTTGCTGGGATGCATTGTGGTTGGTACTGCAGTTGTCAGAACATGGCCCTGTCATCAACAGTACTGGCCATAGGCCACAGAGATAGACCCTCCAGGCCTACATGCTGACTATTTCCCACAATATACAACACACAACAACCAAACACACAGACCCCTCGATGCATATTGTACACATGCAACAATCTATCCAGTTAATTGGGCCAGCTCAGGTAATCTGTGCTCCACTGTTATTAAACCCACACGCACATGTTACTGCATTTCTACATAGCACTTTGGGTGGATGCACACCTGACAACTGTAAACATTTGCTATGACTGTACTGGTATTTCAGGTACTCTGTTGGCTTCCATTTTGTTTTGTATTCTGACCTATCATGCAGACTAGAGGCATATCAGTAGAGTACAGATCTTAGGTTTTATTGACCTACATTTCATAGGTTCATAGGTTGGTGCTAGGCTATCGGCCCTAGGGTCTATACAGTTTCAGACTTCTTACCCTTCAGAACTAACATACAACTTCCAGACCTGTTGTAGTCTGTTTGTATAGGTCTGGAGCGGTGCAGTTCTCCATTGCCATCACTTGGAGGACTTAGCACAGCCTTTCGTTATGGTCATATACACCTGTCCTGCTGGCTGAGCCTGTTATTGGGTATGTGAGCCTCACTGACATGCATGTGTGTGTCCTATGGACACACATTTGGGCCACCACATGTACTGCAGTGGGATTTGTCACTCTGTCTAGTACTGCCTTGTTTTTTGACACCAATATTTGTTATGGATTTCATGCTGTCCATATGGGTGTCCACTATTTGCTGCCATCCAATTCAGCAACCCAATTCCCTTGCATGCGCACACCCATACCATAGAAACAACTAGCAGAGCATACTACTCCATTCAGCAATAGATAGGAAGAGTGACATACCTTGTGGCTGCGCCAGTATTGAGAACGGTGCTGGAGGGATGACTATGTCAGATGCACATAGTACACTCCCTATACATGGTAAAGCACAGGTAGTGTCATGTTTGGCATCCCTTTTACTGTATATGTGAGTCAGAGAGAAGTCTCACTCCCTTGGGTTCCTACTGCGTCAGTGTATGTGCTATGAGTTGCCTCTTTGCCAAACACTGGGCATACTGGGCATGCCTCCTTCTGCCTACATGGGAAGGATCAAGTTGTTCCTCCTCTGAGTCACTCTGTGCCTGTGCTGGCCTTGGCAATGGTGGGGGGCTGTGTGGCCCTGCCCCATGCTGCTCCTGCTGCAGCTGTTTCCACAGGATCATATTGTGTAGCATGGCACATACAATGAAAATGTGTGTACACGTAGCTGGAGAGTACTGCGAGGCTCCACTGGAAATGTCCAGGCACCAGAACCATGACTTGAGCACCCCAAATGCATGCTCTATTATGATTTTGGTTTGTGTGTGTGCCTCATTATGGAGTTCTTGTTTGGGTGTGTTTGCATTTCTGATGGGTATCATCAGCCATGGCTTGAGTGCATAACCAGCATCCCCCACTAGCTGGCCATAAGGGATGTCCCCAGTTGCAAATCTCTGGTACAGCTGTTTCATATGCCAGATGTGGGAGTTGTGATAACTTCCAGGGGTGCCAGAACACACAGTCATAATAATGCCCTGGGCATCACACACAACCTGGAAATTGATGTAGGGGAAGTCTTTATGGTTTATGTAGACCCTGTCCCACTCATCATGTGGTGCTTTGATGTGTATTTGCATGTAGTCTATAGCACCCACTACCTCTGGGTATTCTGCTATTTGGTGAAAGATATGCATATTGCTGGTCAATGCCTCACGAGTGTTGAGGAAATATATGTGCACATTGGCATGTGCTGACATGGCATCCAGGAACTGGTGGAGTACCCTGGATGCTGATGCCTGTGAGATCCCCATGATATCCCCAGTAGGCCTTTGGAAGGTACCTGTGGATAGTATTCTTATGCCTACACATACCTTGGTAGCCACTGGGATGGGTTCCCCTCTGTTGGTTATGTGTGTGAGGTGTGGCTGTCACAGCTCAACAATTTGCTATAGGATGTCCCTGTCCACTGTCCACCCTATAGCGCTCCACTATCTTCAGCTCATGTAGCCCCTGGTAGGTTACCCTGGGTCTTTACACTCTTCTCATTCTCCTCACTGTGGGTTGGTCATCAGCATTCTCATCCTCACCACCCACAGCCTCTTCCATATATTGATGTATAAGAGTGACAGCAGCCCCTATCCTTTTCTTAAGTTTGTCAGGTAAAATTTCCCCATTTGTGTACACCAGTGGAGTAGAGTTAGAGGGTAAAACCAAAGTGAAAGGTGTTTGCAGTTTATAGTAGTGTGCTGGCCTGGGCTGCTGCCTGTATAATTGGCTGATTCTGATACATTTCACCTGCCAGCTATGCTAGTTGTCCTTGATTGCCTCCCTACTGCTGTTTTCCGTTCCCATTGCCTTCCCATTTAAGTCATGAGGTGTGGCATGCATACCCAGTGCTCAGATGTGAACAGAGCTGCTATTTCCTGTGGGGGTTTTTTTTGTTTGTTTTGTTTAAAATCCGGTGCGCACACTCGTTTTGGCAATGTAAACAGTGCTAGGCAACCTCAGACACACCCCTCTTCCTTAGCTGTGCTTAGCTAAAGGCAAACATGGGCCACAGAGCTCCAATAGGCTTACAGCATGCATGACACTCTTCCTTATGAGGTCATCTACCTCTTATGCTTATACCATGGTTTTGCTGCACCTACACGGTTGGGTGCAAGCTAACACTGAGGGGAAATCTGTGATTCAGTATCAATCCCCTCATTTGCATAAACCTGACTGCTAATGCATGGTTACAAAACTGACACTCAGCCTTCAATCTTAGCAACCACTATTCCATGGCATTGTTGTCTTATGCATGCCATTGACTATTATGGCAGAATGCTGATTTTGGTTTCAAAGCTTATTTCCAACTCTTTTCATTATTTTTGGGCCAATCCCATTTGTGGCCCACTGCCCTAAGCTTAAATGGCCAAAATCGGCCAAAAAAATAAGTTATTTTTTATAATTTTGCAACTATTTCTCATACCAGTGGCCATATATTTGGCCATTGGCATGCCTACTACTTTGAATACATGCTTTCTTTGGAGCTGTCATGCTTCCGTTTTGTAATTTGCAGAAATGTATTCTGTTAGTAGCTAAATACATTTCTGCAGGTTGCACTATTCCTGCACAGACACCTGTCTGCTTCCTGGATCACTAATTGGAGTAATTAGCATACAGGATCTGTGTCTGTGCAGAAATAGTATAGGAGCACTTGTGCACGTCCCGGAGCTCGTTCATGGATCGCTCGTCGGCCACATTGTGTGCATCAGCTCTTGCACTATTCCTGCATGCTGTGCAGAGCTTGCTGAATCCCAGGGAAAATCTTTAGCCTCAACTCTGGACATACCAGAGAGAGAGCTTGGACAAAATGTTAAGGAAATCAGGTACGTTATTTAAAATTAAACACATGTACCTGATATCTCTTGTATTTCTTCCAAGCTGTTGCTGTCCTACCCCTAAACTGCCCTAAAGTTTTTTTTTTTTTAATTAAAAAAAAAAAAAAAAAAAAAAAAAAAAGAAGACAAAAACGGAACAATGGAGACTTTCTTTTCTCCGTTGCTTCTGTTTCAAAGCATTGATGTACTGGGTATGCATGGGAACTCAAGTCCCATATGTATGCGCAATACATCAACACAAGGAAGCAGTATACCACCAACCATGGAAGAACAATAATGCGCTGTTATACAAAGACATTATTTAAGAAAAGTAAGAATTTTTTTCTTAAATAATGTCATTGTATAAAAGCAGTAACCGACTCTGTGGTTGTGGTATATTGAAATTTACCAATGGTTGGCTTTATTTAATCACTCGGGCTTTGCCTTCTTGATTAAACCATGCCAACCATGGGTAAATCTTCAATATACCACTATATATCATCGGTTATTGCTTAAATAATGTGTATGTCAGTAGATGTGGGAAATTAACTGGCAAAATGTGTCACATAATCACAGGTAAAGATCATAGATTTTTCTGTAGAAATAACACATAAAACAGCCAGGACTCAGAATAAACTCCTTTTTTATTGTGGGCTGAAAGATTCAAAAGCATGTTTTGTGGTATTTTTGAAATAAGAGTAGAAGCAATACATGTTATTGGTTTCAAACATTTCACTGTACTTCTATAGCTCCATAATACTTCAATTTTGACTTTTCTTTCTTAAGAATCGGACAGTGAAAATATTCAATATGTTCATTTCAATACAAACTTGTAAATCTTTATTTTCCTCAGACAATATGCTTCACTACCTTTGCACTGAAAATTGAATGTTCTGTGCATTATGTAAGCTGATATCTAAACATATGGTTCTGAAAATTTTAGAAGAGAATGTCAAACCTTTTCAGGATTCATGCTGTAATTGTAATGATTCCATAATCTACCATCATGGCCGGTAAATGTGGAAAGGGCCGACCTACACTGTATTTATCTTCTCCTTAGGATGGGTATGTGTCTTCTGTTCAGAGTGCAGAGTGAAAAACATGACCAAATATTATTTATATGGATTTGGAATTGAATGACATAAAACTTAAAAGTATTAAACATGTAGTGTGACTACGTCTCTCACTGCAAATTTACCACTACTAATAATCCTTTTACTGACCATGGCAAAATGATAATGCCATACTGAGTGGTAAAGGATGGAAACATTAAAAAAACCTTGAATTAAAAACTGGAAAGTGATTCATTCAGATTCAGTGCTGAAATATATTTAAGCTCTTTAAATTGAATGTAGTGAATGATGTATAATTTCTGAAAGGTTTTAATAAGAATTGCCAAATGATAGTTTAGATATCATTATCCAGTAGTGTAGCCAGGGTGGGCTTAGAGGGGAAATCTCCGCAGGTGTTGCCTTGTCTTGGTCACAATCTGCTCTGAATATATAAATAACTTTTTTATTCATATTTTTTATTCTATTCTATTCTATTCTGAGGGAAGCATAAAGTAGTGGACATGACGGATATCTGAGAGACTCCAGTGCTTCTTCTGTCCCCTTTACAACATCAGGTATGGGTACTGCCCAAAAGACCTGTGATTGGCTGTACAGAGAAGGCAGTTTTAGGGATTTATTTTTGGTGCTGACAGCAAGCAATTTGCTTACTTGTTTTGGTTTATCTGAGCAATCACTCACTGTGGGAATGCTAGCTA